>NW_004444061.1:710334-717642 GCF_000243295.1 Trichechus manatus latirostris
CCAGCAATGTATGGTGTAAATGGTGAACAAGCCTTAACGCACAGTGGGCTTGAATTTTTTATTGATGTCTACGAGAGTGATTATTGAGCCTCAATGCACAGAAAGCCAAATATTCTCCCTCTGTGTTTCTCACGCACATTAATGCAAAGAATAACACCCCACAATGGCCCAGCTCACACCTACAGTTTGAACAAGAGACAGAAAAGGTAGCCCATGTTTATTTTATACTGTTGATGCAGTGTGCTAGATACTTTACATATATTCCCTTATTCTGGACACCCGCTAATTTCCAGTTGGAACACTTCACCAGGACATTGGAAATTCTGCCCTTAATACACAGTCTTCAATCTTGTTCAGATCATTCTGCAGCATTTACTGGGATATAAATGTGGAGGCTCCGTGGCTGTAGTTATAGTACATCTGTACAGAACAGCAGTCTGCATATGTTCACAACAGAAGTAAATGCAGGCTCATAAAGGGTTAAAGGTACATATTTATCGAGTCCCTTCCTAGAAACTATACTCAGGAGATGTTTTAACCATATTCGAATTATCCATATATAACCTCTTTCTTCAAAAAAAAAAAAGAAAGTTAACAAAGGATCCTATCATCTTGCCTCTAAATTTTCTTAAAGCTTTTTTTATGGTAATGGTAAGATCAACAAAGAAAAGATGATGTCAATACTGGGAGGAGATGAAGGGAAGAGTGAACCACTGGAACACAGGTTGAAAGTCTCTGTAGCATACCCCTTCAGGCTAGGACATAAATTAAACGATTCCCTAAGGTTTGCGGCACAAAAGCAAGCAGTCTACTAAGTCAAGTTTTAGAGACCTTCTTATTTATTGTCTGAGTTTTTGTTGTTTCTTTTTGTAACTAAAGCATATTGGACTTTTTTTCCCCCTATTTTCATTTGAACCAAGATTATAAAATTGATCTGCATTGTATATTAGATGCTTTACATCCTCATGAAATCTCTCAATATGACACGTTTGAAAGTGAATGATTTATATGAGGTATGTTTAGAATAGTAAAACCGTACTGGGAAATGTAAATTGCGTTTTTAACATTTATCCAGCAATTAATTACTCAAGTGTTCATGCATAAGCAGAAATGGCTGAATTTTCTCCATCAGTTAATTATTGGCTAAAATCCTATTAATATTTAGATACACATCATTCAGGCACTATTTTCTTATGTGGAGTATATCTCCAGAAATAAAATATGGGCCTCTAGGGTAATTGAAAAACCACTACATTTTACAATTATCAGATAAAGTCTAAGGGGATAAATAGCGGCTTTAACACCTCTGGGAAAACATTACTTCTAAAAATAAATGGGACACTAAGCATGATTTTATTTTCCAGGGCTCTAAAGCTATAAATCAATTTATGGTTCCCTTTATTCATTTAACCTATTGTTCCTGCACTTTTCCTATTTCCAAGGAGGTGATAATAAAAACTCCCCTGTTACAGGGACTGTTATGAAGATAAATGTGATAATAATGTGAACATGCTTTGGGTTACTTGAAAGATGGCTTAAATAAACATATACATATATACAAAACTATTATAATAAAAATATGTTCAACAGTGTGTTTGAAGAACTATAGAATGAGCATTTAATAACATTTTATAGTTTAATGCAAATAAAATTTCATAAATATATTCAATATATTTTCAATAAAGGAATATGTAATTTACCACACTCTCTGATTTAGATGATTCAGAATAAGTACTATTGATTTTTCCTCCTGACTTCATTATCTTTGATTGCTCCTGTATGTCCTCATGAGCCAACATCCACTGGAATATTTTCTAAGCTGTTGAACCTAAACTCAGAAATACACCTTCCCTACTACGTGTTATAACTAATAAAAAGATAAGTCAATGGCTGTCTAGAGTTAACAAATTATGCTCTTAACATTAATTTCTAAAAGTCATTGTTTGCTGTCTTCAGTTGTAATTATGCTATTTTCAATACTCCATTTTACTCATAGAGAGGAGTAATGGTGCAATTTATTAGAAACAACAGATAATCTATTAATCCATTTAAAAAAATAAGCAGTTATGTGCAAGAGGGATGGTTATGGGGATTGTAAAGATGTGGCTGTAACTGGTTGAATTTATTACTTCTATGGCTTCAGTATATTATTGGAGGGGAGTCCCAACTGAATTCTCCAACCCCTCCATTGGAATGTGGCTGTTCATGGTTTCAAGGTCATCAATAGTCAGAAAGTAAATACAGATTAATATAGAGGATTGAATTGAATATTCACTACTCTGGAGAAATGGGAGTGAATCCTAGGCCTACTTGTCTGATAGATGCTTATCCTGTGCTCTCAAGGTAACTTGAGGAAAACTAGATCAATTATTTTAACCTTTTAAATCAGAGCTCTATTTTTTTCCTTTGCCCAAAATGTCTCATTTTCTGAGTATAGATACAGGATACCCTGCAATAACAGTTTATTTTGCAAATATGCAGCCCTTGTGGCACAGTGGTTAAGAGCTCTGTTGCTAACCAAAAGGTAGGCAGATCAAATCCACCAGTTGCTCCTTGGAAACCCTATGGGGCAGTTCTACTCTGTCCTGTAGGGTTGCTATGACTTGGAATCAACTCGACGGCAATGGGTTTTGGTTTTTGGTTTTGAGCAGTTACTTACAGTTGGACCTAGAATCATGATTTCACTGGCAAACTTTTTCAGAAGTAGACTGCCAGGTCCTTCTTCCAAATCTATCTTAGTCTGGAAGCTCAGATGAAATCTGCCCACCATGAATGACACTGCTGATATTTGAAATACCAGTGCAACATCTCCAGCATCAAAGCAACATGCAAAGCACTACAGTATGACAAACTTACAGACGTGTGGGGACTATGTGGAGAAGAATATGGCATCAGGATTGGAGGAAGACTCATGAACAACCTGCAATATGCAGATAACACAACCTTGCTTGCTGAAAGACAGGAGGACTTGAAGCACTTACTGATGAAGAGCCAAGACTACAGCCTTCAGTATAGATTGCACCTCAACATAAAGAAAACAAAAATCCTCACAAGTGGTTCAATAAACAACATCATGGTAAATAGAGAAAATATTGAAGTTATCAAGAGGTAGGGCCAAGATGGCAGAGTACTCAGATGCTTCCTATGGTCCCTCTTACAACAAAGACCCCAAAAAACCCAAGTAAATTGATTATATATGAAAATCTAGGAGTCCTGAACATTAAAGACAAAGTTGAGGAATTGGACTGAGTGGTAGGGGGAGGGAGAGATGGCTCACAAGCAGCGAGGAGTTGCCAGACCTAACCTGGCCAACACCTGCCACCCTGCAGGCTGGATCAGCTGGTGAGTGCGATGAGGCAAGCAGTGGTGCTCGGGACACATTTTCCACATCAGGAGAGACCGAGTGGTGGAGAGTCTGCTCAACCCTCCAGAACCAGTAAGAAGCGGTGCTCAGTTGGCGAAAGATGAGTACATACGTCTAACCTACCACATGGATCAAAAAAAAAAAACCCTTTTCGGAAGGACTTCTCTCCCACTTACCTGCCCCCTCTCCACAGTGGTCCAGTTTTAGCGACTGCTGCCTGCCCTGGGCCAGAAGTAAGACCCATTGTGTGCCTTAGCCATTCTCCTGGCTTTGGAAAGGGAAAAAATTAACAATCATGAAAAAATAATCTGCCAGCTCTCCTAAACCAGAAACTCAGGACAGGCACAACACCTTTGCCTAGGCACACGCATAAAGGGGTCCACAGACTTTGAATGACTTTCACCCCTTCATAGACCTGTGTGGGATAATTTCAACAGCATAGGCCCTCATTAACACAGTAAAACAGGGTATATACCTGAAGCCTATCTGCAACTGTATCAGCTATAAGGAGGAATGGCAGATTTGTCATTTGACACGGCTCTACCCATTAAGCAGGGTCCTCACCTACCCACATCAGGGACCTGAGGATTGGTGGCTTCACCCATGCCACCTAGCCACCTATAACAGGGGTCTAAGAATAAGTGGTACCTCCCAGTCCTTACAGCCAACAGCACTGGGCGCCCATAGTCTGGCTGCAAAATCCACCCACCTACGCACTCTAGGGAACAGAGACACACCTTCCACCCAAAAACTCAGGGAAGCAGTCAGCCCCCTGCCTTGATCAGCAAATGATCCCCTACTGCAGCCAGATACCTGTTCCTACACCAATCATCCATGCCTGTCTAGGACTGTAGGTGAGACCCTGCACCACACACTTGGTGACTGACGACCTGGACACCTGAGCTCCACACAAGAAAAGTAAATGGACTCCTGGGCTCACATACCTAGTAACAGCTCTAGCCACCTGAGAGCTTCAAAGACACTGATAATCAAACTAGCTCACACAAGCAGCCTATTTGGGCATATCAAAACAAAACAAAAAAGGAAGCTAGGATACAGTAAGCAAACATAAAATAAATAAATATAATAACTTATTCATGGCTCAAAAACAACAGTCAATACCAAATCACATAGAGAGGCAGACCATGATGGCTTAAGCAAGCCACCAAAACAGACAGTCAAGAAACCTTCCGGAGGAAGAAAACTTCTTGGAATTAAAGAGTTAGAATTCAAAAGATAAATATACAGAACACTTCAAGAGATCACGAAGGAAATTATGCAAAATGCAGAACAAGCCAAGGAAGGAACACACAGACAAAGCAATAGAAGAACTTAAGAATGTTATACAAGAGCATAATGACAGGTTTAACAGGCTGCAAGAATCCATAGAGAGACAGCAAACAGAAATCCAAAAGATTAACAACAAAACTTCAGACTTAAACAACTCAATAGAAAGTCATAGGAGCAGAACTGAGGCAATGGAAGTCAGCATTAGTGAGACTTAAGATAAATCACTTGACAACAACTTATTTGAGGAAAAATCAGATAAAAGAATTTCAAAAAAATTAAGAAACCTAAGAATTATGTGGAACTCTATAAAGAGAAATAACCTATGAGTGATTGGAGTACCAGAAAAGGGGGGATAACCGAAAATACTGAGAGAATTGTTGAAGATTTGATGGCAGAAAGCTTCCCTGATATCATAAAAGATGAGAAGATACCTGTCTAAGAAGCTCATTGAACCCCACACAAGGTAGATCCCAAAAGAAAGCCACCAAGACATATTATAATCAAACTTGCCAAAACCAAAGATAAAGTGAGAATTTTAAGAGTGGCTAGGGATAAACAAAAAGTCATCTACAAAGAAGAGTCAATAAGACTAAGCTCGGACTACTCAGCAGAAACAAGGCAGGCAACAATGCAATGGGATGACATATATAAAGCCTTGGAAGGAAAAAAATTGCCAACCAAAAATTATATATCCAGCAAAACTGTCTCTCAAATATGATGGCAAAACTAGGGCATTTCCAGATAAACAGAGCTTAGGGTATTTGTAAAAACCAAACCAAAATTACAAGAAACACTAAAGGTAGTCTTCTGGTTAGAAAATAAATAACATCAGATAATAACCCAAGACTAGAACATACGACAAAACAACCAGATATCAAACCAGATAGGGAAGTCACAAAAATAAATCAAAGTTATAACACTGAAAATAGGGAAACAGAGATGTCAATATGTAAAAGATGACAACATTAAAACAAAAAGAGAGAGACTAAAAACTGTAGTCATAGATCTTTCATATGGAGAGGAAGTTAAGGAAGTATATAGAAATAAAAGATTGGTTTAAACTTAGAAAAATAAGGTAAATATTAAGTTAACCACAAAGGAAAGTAACAATCCTATAAACCAAAATAAAAAATAAGAAAAACATAAGCACTCAGCAAATACAAAATCATCAACAATGAAGAAGATGAAATAAAATACATAAAGAAAACAGCTCAGCACAGAAAATTAAGTGGAACAAAGAAACTGTCAACAATGCCCAAAAAATGCATCAAAATGATAGCACTAAACTCATACCTATAAATAATTACGCTGAATGTAAATGGACTAAATGCACTAATAAAGAGACAGACAATGGCAGAATGGATAAAAAAACATGATCCATCTATATGCTGCCTACAAGAGCCACACCTTAGACTTAAAGACACAAACAAACTAAAAGTCAAAGGACTGAAAAAATATATATCAAGCAAACAACAATCAAAAAGAAGCTGGAGTAGCACTGTTAATCTCTGACAAAATAGACTTTAAAGCAAAATCCACCACAAAGGACAAAGAAGGACTCTATGTAATGATTAAAGGGTCAGTACACCAAGAGGACATTAGTATAACAAATATCTACGCACCAAACGACGGGGCTCCAAAATACATAAAACAAACTCTAAAAGCACTGAAAAGAGAAATAGACAGCTCCACAATAACAGTAGGAGACTTCAGCACTCCACTTTTGGTGAAGGACAGGACATCCAGAAAGAAGCTCAATAAAGACACAGATGATATAAATGTCACAATCAACCAACTTGATCTCATATACACATACAGAACTCTCCACCCAACAGCAGACAAGTACACTTTGTTTTCAAACATACATGGAACATTCTCCAGAATAGAACACATATTAGGCCACAAAGCAAGCCTTAACAGACTCCAAAGTGTTGAAATATTACAAAGCATCTTTTCTGACTATAAAGCCATAAAAGTAGAAATCAATAACAGAAAAAGCAAGGGAAAAAAAAAATCAAACACATGGAAACTTAATAACACCGTGCTCAAAAATTACTGGGTTATAGAGGAAATTAAGGACAGAATAAAGATATTCAATGAGAATGAAAATACATCCTACCAGAACCTTTGCGACACAGAAAAAGCAGTGCTCAGAGGTCAATTTATAGCAATAAATGCACACATCCAAAAAGAAGAAAGGGTCAAAATCAAAACATTAACCTTATAACTCAAACAAACAGAAAGAGAGCAGCAAAAGAAGTCCTTGGGCACCAGAACAAAGGAAGTAATAAAAATTAGAGCAGAATTAAATGAAATAGAGAATAGAAAAACAATTGAAAGAGTTAACAAGACCAAAAGTTAGTTTTGTGAAAAGATCAACAAAATCGATAAACTATTGGCCAAACCGACAAAAGAAAAATAGGAAAGGAAGCAAATAACCAGTAAAAGAAATGTGATGGGCAATATCACAAGAGACCCAACTGAAATTAAAAGAATCATAACAGAATACTATGAAAAACTGTACTCTAACAAATTTGAAAACCTAGAGGAAATGGACAAATTTCTAGAAACACAAGACCTACCTAAACTAACACAAACAGGGGTAGAACAACTAAATAAACCTATAACAAAAGAAGAGATTGAAAAAGACAAAT
>NW_004444061.1:724129-725304 GCF_000243295.1 Trichechus manatus latirostris
AATCAACAACCATGGAAGCAGCAGTCAAGAAATCAAACGATGCATTGCATTGGGAAAATCTGCTGCAAAAGACCTCTTTAAATTGTTAAAGAGCAAAGATGTCACTTTGAAGACTAAGGTGTGGCTGACCCAAGCCATGGTGTTTTCAACCGCCTCATATGCATGCAAAAGCTGGACAATGAATAAGGAAGACTGAAGAAGAATTGATGCCTTTGAATTGTGGTGTTGGCGAAGAATACTGAATATACCGTGGATTGCCAGAAGAACGAACAAATCTATCTTGGAAGACGTACAGCCAGAATGCTCCTTAGAAGCAAGGATGGCAAAATTTCATCTCACATACTTTGGACATGTTATCAGGAGGGATCAGTCCCTGGAGAAGGACATCATGCTTGGTAAAGTAGACAGTCGTCAAAAGAGAGGAAGACTCTTCTATTGTGCATACGGTGGCTATGAGTCAGAACCAGCTTTAAGGCACCAAACAACAGAGTCATGAGTATTTGTCCTTTAACCAGGAAGTAAATTGAGGTGGGATAAACTTGATTTGAATTGTACTAATTCATGTCCAAAATTTAGAGTTTTCAGACATTGGGATAAACATTGCCTCTGATTGACCTATTGGAGTCCTTGAGCAAGATCACATCCTTAGACCCAGCAACAGAGACCACTGTTCTGGATCCAGCACTTTGGACGGTTCCATATATCATGCTTTGTTCAGGCTCCAGGAATGATTCCTCCCCAACTTTAGCCCTATGTCTTCAAAACAAAGGTGACTGCTATCAGAAGGTATGGAGATTTATTTGTTGAACTGCTGCTGAAGTTTGGGAGAGACTCTCTTTCCAAGGGTAGAGACAATTTGAATGGTGAAGGCTTTTGGCAAGAGAAAAGACAAATAACTAACTTTTCAAATTCCTCCTCTCTGTTATGTGATAGCATCTTTCCTAACAAAGTACCATTTCCAGTAGTTCTGAGAGCTTTTTTCTTGCTTCCTGTTCCAATTCATTATTTTAGAGGTACTTGCAAATTGTACAGTATTTCCAACAGTAGCTAATGGAAGCTGAAGAACTGTTTTCTATATTAAAAATTCATATTTCTCTTAAATTTGAATGTAGATTGATCTAGACCTGACGCTATCCAACATGGTAGCCACTAGTCAATGTAGCTGTTCAGCACTT
>NW_004444061.1:727252-748040 GCF_000243295.1 Trichechus manatus latirostris
CATCCACTTACGGTATTTCTGTTACAGCAGCACTAGATGACTAAGACAGTTGTTATGCTTGAGCCCACTGCTGCAGCCACTGTGTGAAACCATCTCGTTGAGGATCTTCCTCTTTTTTGCTGACCCTCTACTTTACCAAGCATGATGTCCTTCTCCAGGGACAGATCCCTCCCGATAACATGTCCAAAGTATGTGAGACCAAGTCTCACCATCCTTGCTTCTAAGGAGCATTATGACTGTACTTCATCCAAGACAGATATGTTCGTTCTTCTGGCAGTCCATGGTATATTGAATAATATTCACCAACACCATAATTCAAAGGCATCAATTCTTCTTTGGTCTTTCTTATTCATTGCCCAGCTTTCACATGCATATGAGGCGATTGAAAACACCATGGCTTGGGTCAGGTGCATCTTAGTCCTTAAAGTGATATATTTGCATGAGATGTGTATAAGCATGAAATTGTACTTTTCAAATGGTGTGAAATTTTTATATTTCCACGATGGGAATTTGAGATGTTAATGTTATGAAATATCTTCAGAATTTACCTATAATTTTATACAGGTGCTGCTCAATATTATGTTTCATGTATGCGTAATTGCCAAACAATTTTTATCACGTATCAAAAATTCCCACTGGACTCAATGTAAATAACTCAATGGGGTATTTACAATATGAAAACATTATTTGAAATATCAACAACAACAAAAAGAGTAAATTGGGATCTTTGAAGAAAATGAAATTAATTTTGAATTTATGTTATCAACAGTTGTTTGGTATGAACTGTTGCTTGCCATTGATGCTGTTAGCAAATACTTAAAAAGATAAATAAATCTAAGTTTGGCTATTTCAATTTTAAACAGTTTAAAACACAGTATTTCAATATTTAGAGAAAACATTTTTTCTAAATTGAAAACAACTGCATATGAAATATGCAACAAAACATACTTTCTAATAAAATATAAAGAAGTTGGAACAAGGAAATGAAAATACTTGCATAACTTTGAAGAAAAAGATTCACATAAAAATAATATTGAAACTCATTTTTACAGAGACTATTTTCTGGCTATTATAAATTCAAGGAATAGTACTGATGGAAGAGAAAATTGAACAAATTGAGCCACATATTACTATTTTTTAAAATAGTATCTTAATACTGAAAAATTAGAAAGAAGTCAAGAAATGTGTATGGTTCTAGATATTGCATTAAAAGATAGTGAAAATATATAAGTAATATAAAATTACATAATTAAATTAAATACTTTACAATAGTTTCTTTGAAGTGTTAATTTACTCAAGGTTAACCTCATCCCAATGTTTGAGCATGTAAATTTCTAGACTAATTCCAAGTGTATGTACTGCTTTATAATTGTATTAACAAATCTAGTTGCTTCTGTCTCATCACACATATTTCTCCAAATTGAAATTATTAAAAACTAGTAAGCCCTATCTAAGTATGGAACTGATGACTCAAAAACAGTTGCCTAATTTCGCATTACTGTGGGTTTGGTTTTTTTAATGCAAATGATGTGAAAATCTTGATTATAACAACATAATGAGTAATTTTGCTGACAAGAAGACAAGAAAAATAAATTGTATGAAATACATATGTAATTTATAATTTATGTATGTTTTGTTTTATTACTCATACAAATACTTGCTGCTCCTGAACAGAACACATGATGTGTCATAAAAAAATAGATTTGGTCATTTGTGGTATTATGCTTACTTTCAATAATAAAAAATACCAAATCTCGATATACATAATTCAGTGTATTTATTATGCAGGGATAATAGTGAAGGTGGACATGTAGAACATATTTCATTTAATAGTCTATAACACTGATTTATAATTTTTTAAATATTTGTTCATGTTATATGTGGACCTACATTTGTAATGTTTTCCAGATCCCACAAATATTTATTAGGCGTAAAGCAGGTGGTGAGGTTTTTCTGAAAGGAGTAGACATTTCTACTGTTACTCTTCTTGGGAAGCCAATCAGAGTGTCAGAATACAATTTTCCAAAAGTTAAAAATATAACTTTTATAAAAACATAAAGTGAGTCCATGTAAAAAAACACTGATGAGGTATTAAGCCAAAGGAAAAACAAGTTCAAAGGAGTATAGAAGATCAAAATATGTATAGTAACAGAAAGAAAAATAATTCTGAAATGGCATTGCTAAATTAAATACCAAACTATTTAATGTCTTATAGGACAATAAAATGTAATCTTTGAGTTATCTTTTCTATCAGACAGAAATTATTTGCATCTCAATGGGAGAAAAACAATTTGCAATTTAACGATCTTCCAAATGTTAATGTCTAACTACACAGAGTCTGGCACGTTATCAATACTAAACATTAAATCAGACAAAACTGCATTCTCTTAGAGAACTAGATGATTCTTGGACAGACTTGTTAAATACTGTTCTCGTATGCCATTGAAAAGACATGCGGTTATCCTTTGGTGTCTTAAATCTGAGATAATTTTTCTTACTAAGGGAAAGGAAATAAAGTCTTGGAAATTCAGTCTTGAATTGGGGTGAGAGAGGCACTCCTTCTAGGCTTGGAGAGCAGGCCAGGACTCTGATGATCGTTAAAATATATATATACCCACTCATGACAATACTATGCATGTTACGAGTAGAACTTTGTGCCACAGAGTTTTCAATAGCTAATTTTTCAAAAGTAGATCACCAGGCCTTTCTTCCAAAGTGACTCTGGGTGGACTCAAACCTTCAAACTTTTGGTTAGCAGCTGAGTGCATGAACCATACTCACCACCCAGGGAACTGATATGTATAGATAGATTCAAATGTATTCCATGTGGTGAGAGTATTCTGACTCTGGCCACATAGAGACAGGGTAGGAACCAGCCCAGGAGGTGTCCTATGACTGGGAGTCTTCAAGGATAGGCCTAGACTGGTGCACTCCAAAAGTAGGCTTATTTCATCATAATTGTAAGTTATTCTGTGTTTTGACAGCCTTTCTTTGTCTCCGGCCTTCAGTAAAACCTAATCTTTAGCTCTGTTGTAGGATATTAAAGGAAGGGTCTGTTCCTTGTTTGAAGGAAATATTCATGTTAGGCATGGAGAGAAAGAAGAAGGGCAGTATTTTGCCTAAGGTTAAGGCCAGTATGGTGGTAGCAGCGGTGGCTCAACAGAAGGTGACCAGGGAACAGAATCTATAAGATATTACTCATAGGTGAAAGTGTAGGGTACACAAAGTTGTTGTTAGGTGTCATCAAGCGGGTCCCCACTAACAATGAGTCTATGTACAACAGAATGAAACACTGCCAAGTCCTGCACCATCCTCACAATCACTGCTATGCTTCAGCCAATTGTTGGAGCCATTGTGTCAATCCATCTCATTGAGGGTCTTCCTCCCTTCTGCTGACCCTCTAATTTACCAAGCATGAGGTCCTTCCTCAGGGACTGGTCCCTCCTGATAACATGTCCAAAGTATGTGAGATGAAATCCCGCCATCTTCACTTCTAATGAGCTGCACACCAACCAAGACAGACCAGTTCCTTCTAGCGGTTAATGGTATATTCACAATCCTTTGCCAATGCCATAATTCAAAGGCATCAATTCTTCCTTATTCATTATCCACCTTTCGCGTGCGTATGTGGTGATTGAAAATACCACGGCTTAGGTCAGGCGCACCTTAGTACTCAAAGTGACATTTTTGCTTTTGAACACTTTAAAGAGGTCTATTGTAGCCGATTTGCCCAAGAAAATGTGTCTCTTGATTACTTGACCGCTGTTTCCATGGGCATTGATTGTGGATCCAAGTAAAACGAAATCCTTGACAACTTCAATATTTTCTCTGTTTATCATAATGCTGCTTATTGGTCCAGTTGTAAGGATTTTTGTTTTCTTTATGTTGAGGTGTAATCCATACTGAAGGCTGTAGTCTTTGATCTTCATCTGTGCTTTAAGTCCTTTTCACTTTCCGCAAGCAAAGTTGTGTCATCTGCGTAACACAGGTTGTTGATGAGTCTTCCTCCAATCCTGATGCCCCGTTTTTCTTCATATAGTCCAGTTTCTCGGATTATTTGCTTAGCATACAGATTGAATAAGTATGGTGAAAGGATACAACCCTGAAGCATACCTTTCCTGATTTTAAACCACATAGTCTCCCATTGTTCTATTTGAACAAACGCCTACTGGTCTATGTACAGATTCCACAGAGAACAATTAAGTGTTCTGAGTTCCCATTCTTCACAATGTTATCCATCATTTGTTATAACCCACACAGTCAAATGCCTTTGCATAGTCAATAAAACACAGGTAAACATCTTTCTGGTATTCTCTGCTTTCAGCCAAGATCCATCTAACATCAGCAATGATATCCCTAGTTCCATGTCCTCTTCTGAATCCAACTTGAATTTCTGGCTGTTCCCTGTCAATGTACTACTGCAAACATTTTTGAATTTTCTTCATCAATATTTTACTTTTGTGTGTAAGCAAATATTAATGATATTGTTTGATAATTTCTGCATTCCGCTGGATCACCTTTCTTTGGAATGGGCACAAATATGAATCTCTTCCAGTCTATTGGCCAGTTAGTTGTCTTCTAAATATCTTGGCATAAATGAGTGAGCACTTCCAGGGTTGCATCCCTTTGTTCCAGCATCTGAATTGTATTTTGTCAATTCCTGGAGCCTTGTTTTTAGCCAATGCTTTCAGTGCAGGTGGACTTCTTTCTTCAATACCATCAGTTCGAGATCGTATGCTATCTCCTGAAATGGTTGAACATCAATTATTTTTGTTACAGTACTCTGTGTATTTCTTCCATCTGCTTTTTATGCTTCATATGTCGTTCAGTATTTTGTCCATACAATCCTTCGAAATTGTAACTCAAAACTTGAATTTCTTCTTCAGTTTTTTCATCTTGAGAAATATCTAGTGTGTTCTTCCCTTTTGGTTTTCTAACTCCAGGTCTTTTTATATTTCATTATAATGTTTTACTTTGCCTTCTCAAGCTGCCCTTTGAAATCTTCAGTGATATGTTAAGATGAGGTCATATGGTATACCTGGACAGATGTGTATCAGAAATACTTGGAAAGGGATCCGAGATCCTGGAAAAGACTGGATTTTTCCTTTGGAAAAAGGAATAGTGGCCCAGAGTACCTATGCTTGTTGAATTGTAGTAAAAGGATTAGAGGTAGGGACTTTGGAGTCATATTGCCTAGGTTCAATTCTGGTTCCATCACTTAAAAGCTATTTGAATTTGATCATATTACCTAGCTTCTTTATGCCTCAATTTCTCTGTTGATAAAATAAGGATAAATCATACCTACCTTATAGAAATCTTATGAGTATTAAATGTATATATATCTATTATCTGTCTATTGATTGATCAGTCGACTGATCTATGCTCTGTCATCTAGCTAGCTAGCTAGCCATTTTAAAATATTTAAAATAGTACCTGTTGTATTGTATGCATTTTGGTTCTTTTTCTGTTGGTATCCAGTCTATTCTTGCCCTCCTATGCTCACTTTGAATTGTAGGAGGGAGAGCCTGCAAAGTATATTTCTGTCACTAGTTGGGTTCAAAATATTGGAAAGTAGGAGGAACAGAGAAGCCATTTGTCCTTGCTTCTGGAGATGTCTTAAGTAGCAGCAGTGGGCTCTGTAGTGAGAATGAGGCTCCTTGTGGGAGTGTGGCTTTCATCTTCCCACTCAGTTGCAATAGCAGCAGAGGCAGAGCCTCCACCAGATTGGTGGCAAGGCTGGGCTACCACCCAAGAGTGATACCAGCTTGGATCAGTGCTCTTCCAACGACTTTGTAACTATTACTCTGCATTAAATCTCTCTGCACTTGAAATACAGGCAGTCCCCGGATTATGAATGAGTTCTGTTCCTAAGTCTGTCTTTAAATTGAATTTGTATGTAAGTCAGAACAGTTAGATACATTTTGCATTTAATGGCAGTTAGTCAGATGTTTATCTTAGTATATAGTGTACATTTCTATACATAAAAAACATTAAAGAAACACTTCCAGATACACTAAAATATCTTTAATATAGTAATAATAATAATAATGTTTTGATGTGCATTGCCAAGTAGTGCCCATTTGTTATTACGAACCATACCTTGAATTTTTAATAGAACAGGCTTTACAGGGGTTGATACATAACTATGGGTTGGTCATAAGTTGGACTGCCTGTACCTGTAGTGGCATCTGTTTTCCTGACAGTTGGACAGGGTTTTTGCTACTATTAATATTCAGAATATTATTAGTAAACTTCTCTGAAACATTATCTAGGGACCAAAAATATCTAACAGAATAATATTCCTAACCACCTTTTCCAAACTACTAGCCTAGTCCTTATCCCCTCAGACTTTGTCTTTAGCCTAGAATGTTTGATAGTTATATGAACTGGTATCTCATCTATTACACTGTAGGTTTATTTCTATCAATGATAAATAGCCTAATGGGAGAAGAGATTTAGTTCCTTTGACATCAGTCTAAGAAAGATCATTGGTATTTTGGCGAACAGCCTTTGAACAATTAAAAAAATGTATAATCAGTAATAGGAGACTTCTTATGCTCTACATAAGGCAAACTTGTCTAGAAATATTGTGTGATTTATCTTTAATACATTGTCTTTTTCCATCTCTCTACTGATTGCCCATTACTTACAATAGTTTGAAGGAGAAAATATATACCACACTGGTAACTTTGTTTTACAACTGAAGCGTATTTAGTTTATTTGCAATAGCTGGACTGCCTTGGTAAGAGAAATGTTGACCAGTAAATTTAGCATTAAGAATTATAAATTCATAGAAGGATTTGTGAATGTGAGGGCTTAAAATTGGGGAATAATAGAAAAATTGGTCCAGATACAACAAAACAGATATGGGGGGAGGGGTTATCTGGCTCAGCAAGGGGCCTAAAATGATCTAAGAGATCAATCTGGTTCACATTCGTTTCTTAATTTTTCTTTGATTCTTGCTCTTCCCATTCTTTATGAGTTCAGTTATATGTTGAAATTGTCATACCCTTCTTCCTTTATTATCTTCCTCTATTAGTCTCTGGAGAAGACTATTGTTGAATTTGTCATCTTTGTACACTTACTTTTGCTGGCAACAAGAGGCTCTTCATCACACAGCTACACTGATATATAGCTGGCCGTGAACCATGTTAGCTTGAAAATGTCTTCACTTTGAATGACTCTTTCAAAAACATATTTCAGCAAACAGCTTCCTTGGCTAGGCTGATCTTTTTATTAATAACCTATAGCTTATAATTGTACAACAGGTGACTAAAAATAAGTGAGATTGATATTCAGGTATAACATGTAGAACTATCATTGTTGTTACAGTTATACTATTTGTGAGATCTCATTAGTCTATATATGAAATAATCTACTACCTTATGAAAACTTGACAAAAAACATAGGAAGAACAGCTGGAATATACACTGAAGAGTCATTGACTGGAAGACAGTAAGGCAAAATAAAAATAACACCAGCCTTAGACAACTTAAACTCAATTCCTGACTCTTTCACTTTAAGGATTAATTAAGGTCTCCCAAATCTTCCCCTCCCTCTCATACACACACAAGCCACAAGCCACAAATATAGCTTATATTATATCTAGTGCCAGTAAACGAAAGCCCGCAGGCCAAATCAGTCCCATTTCCTCTTCTTGTAAATAAAGTTTTATTGGAATACAGACACATTCATTTATGCATTGTCTTATGTGTTGCTATGATGCTGAACAAGTTTCAACAGAGCTTTTCAGTCTAAGCAGGACTAGGAAGAATGGCCTAGAAATCTACTTCTGAAAAATCAGCCAATGAAAACCCAATGAATCACAATGGTCTGATGCACAACTGATCATGGGGATGGCGCAAGACCAAGCAGCACTTTGTTCAATAGTTCATGTGGTCACCATGAGTTAGGGTCAACTCCATGGCAGCTAGCAACAACAACAACATGACTTCTTTACTGCTACAACAGCAGTTTAGTAGTTATGACAGAGACCATGTGGTTGCAAAGCCTAAAATGTTTACTATCTAGCTGTTTACAGAAAATATTTGCTGACTTCTGGCTTAATTATAACAGAAACTCAAGAAATATTAGTCCTCTCACTTTAGCTTGAAAAATACAGCAGACCCTAGTATCCAGATCATGCTTTCTAATACCATTCTCCAGTAAAAGGAACCAAGGTTCCTTGGATAAATGGCTGATTCTAGGACTGGGGCAGGAAATAGACAAGATGAGCCAGAAGCATTTTGTAGTGCCAGAAAGTATGGAAGTGCAAGCTGGAACAATTTGCCCAAAAATAAATAAATAAATTAGCATTTGATTATAACCCAAAATATAAAATAAATATCCATGAGTTTACACTGATACAAACAGATGATTAAATAAATAAATAATTAGGAGAGAAAAGAAAAATCTTCCTTGAAGATTAATTCCAGATAATTTATGTAGCTATTCCACCCTCAAGAAGGTGGAGCACAATTAAGGGTGAGTATTATGTAGTGACTTCCTTCCAAAGAGTACAGTATGGAAAGGGGTAGGGATTCAGTAGCCTTACAATGGAAAGACCCAGCAAACACTACCTCATTCAATGATGGTGGTTGACATCAACAGTGGTGAGTCAGTTGATAGCATGTACCCCTGATGTGATGAGAATGACACTTTGCCTCTGTGGCCAATCTAATCATGAGGAAAACATAAGACAAACCCTACTTGAGAGATTTCCTAAAAATACCTAACCAGTACTCCTTAAAACTGTCAAGGCCATAAAAAAAAAAAGAAAGAAAGAAAAGAAAGTCTGAGAAACTGTCACAGCCAAGAGAAGCCTAAGGAGACAAGACAACTAAATGTAATGTGGTGTCCTGGATAGGATCCTGGAATAGAAAAAGGACACAAGGTAAAAACTAAGGGTATCTGGATAAAGTATGGACTTCAGTTAATGATAAAGTATCAATATTGATTTATTAATTGTAATGAATATATCATAACAATATAAGATTTTGATAATTGGGGAAACTGTGTGGGGAATAAACACACTCTCGACTATCTTTGCAATCTTTCTCTAAGTCTAAAATTATTTTAAAATAAAAAGTTTATTTAAAAATTTGGCAGAAAACACATGAAAAGCTATTGTGTTTGGATGGGTATGCCTTACACGTTTATATGTAGAAATTATTTCACCAAGGATCTAACAAAACAGAATAAAACAAGAAGATTCTCAACATGCTTATTCTCTTCCAGTAATATGTCATTGAAAACTTTTGCAGTTTTTCGTTTATAGCTAATGGACTCCAGTCCTAAAAATTCCAGAGAAATGAGAAACTTCATTTCAAGTAAAAAAGACAAAAATAGCAGGAAATAACAGTCATGCTCTGAAATATAATAAAGTCATTCAGAGGTTCTATATAATAACAGTTTAAAAAAAACAAGAAAGAAAGATACAGTTAAAAGATAAAATCTACTGGGGACATATTTAATTCAAGTACTGTATTTTGGAAACTACCCAAAAGCTGTAAGAGAGTTAGCATGACTTCTGGGAAATTACAGTGAACAGTACAATGAAATGGCAGTTCATTTGCATATTTGGAGGGAAAAAATCAGCATGATAAGAAAGAAAATAAATTTTCTTACAGGTGAAGGAAAAAAATACTCTAAATTATAAACATATTTCCTATAGAGATAACTATGTCTAGAAAGAAAACGTGCACCTTGTAATGCAAAGATGATTCTATGCCAGGAATAAATCTAAAACTGACACACAGTTCATTCTAGAGATCATTAAATTTTGAATGCTTTAAAAAGTTAAGCAAAGAAATCCAAAGTTGTCATCCCCAGCATTTTAAATCTGTGACAATATGCTTAGCTATAAAATGACACTTCTAAGAAAATTAAGCCATACTAGCAATCTTTCTGAACAGGAAACTGATATTACACAAGGGCTGTGTCAGGTCATGTTGGAACAGGATACTGTCACTGACACCCTGAACCTTTGATGCTAGAAGCAAAGTGATAGACCCTGATTGAATCCTCAGGAAATATCTTTTGCAATCTCTACAAATATAAGGTGGTAATACAATCATTTGGAAGACTGATGATATTTCCTTTGTGAATGTAGTTAACCACAAATTGATACTTTACGGATCCTGGGTGGCACAAACAGTAAAGCCCTCAACTACTAGCCAGAAGGTCGGCAGTTTGAACCCATCCAGAGGCTCCTTAGAAGACAGGTCTGGCAATCTGTTTCTGAAAGGTCACAGCCTTGAAAACGCTGTAGAGCAGTTCCACTCTGCCCACACGAGGTCTCCATGAGTCAGAATTGACTTGACAGCAACTAACAACAACAACAATACAGTCGTTTGGAAGACTGATGATATTCCAACCAAAGACACATCATTGTGAATGCAGTTAACCATAAAGCAACACTTTCAAAGCATTTCCCATATATCCACAGAGAAACATTTAGAATCATCCTGCTTTGCTAGGAGATACTTTTTAAAACCACTGATAGTCTTCAAACAAATCTAGGTAATAAAATGATTCCACCTATCTATTTCATGATAATAGGTCAGAAAATAGCTGTTAAATAGAAAATATTTATTAGATTATTAGTACTATATATTAGTACTTATATATATCCCTTGCTGTCGAGTAGATTCCAACTCATAGTGACCCTATAGGACAGAGTAGAACTGCCCCACATAGGGTTTCCAAAGAGCAGCTGGTGGATTTGAACTGCCGACCTTTTGGTTAGCAGCTGAGCTCTTAACACTGCGCCACCAGGGCTCCATTGCTGTGAAGTCAATTCTGAATCATAGCGACCCCACATGTTACAGAGTAAAAGTTCTCAATAGGTTTTTCTTAGCTGTAATCTTTATGGAAGCAGATCGCTAGGTTTTCCTTCCACAGTGTCACTGGGTGGATTTGAACTGCCAATCCTTAGGTTAATAGTCTAGTGTAAACCATTTGTGCCATCCAGGACTCTATATAGTCACTAAGTTGGCTAAGATAAATAGACAATCACAATAACAGGTGTTGGCTGGGATGTGGAGAAACTGGAATCCTCGTACATTGCTAGTGGGATTGCAAAGTGATACAGTCACTTTAGGAGACAGTATGACAGTTCCTCAGAATACTAAACAGAGTTACCATATGATCCAGCAATTCAAATCCTAGGTATATAACCAAGGCAATTGAAAATCATGTCCACATAAAAACTTGTACATGGATGTTCATAGCAGTATTATTTATAATAACAAAAAAGTGAAAGAAATCCAAATATCTATAAAGTGATGAATGAATAAACAAAATATGGTATATGCAATATACATACAGTAGAATATTATTTGATCATTAAAAAGGAATGAAGTACTGACACATGCTACAACATGCATGAACACTGGAAACATCATGCTAAATGAATTAAGCCAGACACAAAAGGACACATATTATATGATTCCATTTATATGAAAAGTCCAGAATAGGCAAATCTATAGAAACGGAAGATTAGTGGTTGCCAGGTGTTGGGGAAAATGGGGAGTGGCTACTAATGGGTATGGGTTTCTATCTGGCATGAAGAAAATGTTCTAAAATTAGGTAGAAGTGAATATACTTAAAATCACTGAACTCTACATTTTAAAAAGGTGAATTTTGTTGGTGAATTATATCTCAATAAAACGATTATAAAAATAAAAAGATGAAGTGACAAATTGGCAGGTTTAGTGTTTAGAGGAGAAAAAATAACTTTAGATGCTTGTTAGAATGTTTGCTGTCAAATTTTTAAAACTATGTTGATAAACAAGAATTTTAATGGTGAAGTTACAGTGCACGATTTTTAAAAGGAATATAAAAAATAAAGTGGGGGAAATATGAGGTCCAGAGAACATATGAGGAAATGGTTGCAGAGAATGTCTAGGAGATATTACATATATGTCTCTGGTTTACAGGGGCTTAAAACAGTCATGTTAGAGAACTTAAACCTCAAAAGCTTTCTTTGAGACCAGGTGAGAAATATTATTAAGGCAAAAGAGCTGGCCAAGAAGATTAAAGCATATGTCCCTTTGCTACTTCCCAAATTTCTCAAACTTTTAAAAGGCATTTGGATAACAGAACAAAGCATACAGACAAAGCAAAAACTAAAGGGAGCCACGCACAATAATAGAAATAGCCAAGAGTAAAATGAAAATAGATTTTAAGGCACTGGTTCTGCACCTTAAGAATGTTTGAAGATATTTCAAAAAGAAGCTAGAGATAGGCACAGTTTATATGGATAGAGAAAAGACATTATTGTTGTTAGGTGCCATTGAGTAGTTTCCAACTTATAGTAACCTTATGTACAACAGAACAAACACTGCAAGATCCTCACAATTGTTGTTATGCTTGAATTCATTGTTGCAGCCACTGTGTCAATCCATCTCGTTGAGGGTCTTCCTCTTTTTCGTTGGCCCTCTACTTTACCAAGCATGATGTCCTTCTCCAGGGACTGATTCCTGCTGATAACATGTCCAAAGTACATGAGATGTAGTCTTGCCATCCTTGCTTCTAAGGAGCTTTCTTGTTGTGCATCTTACAAGACAGATTTGTTCGTTCTTTTGGCAGTCCATGGTATATTCAGTATTCTTTCCAACACCGTAATTCAAAGGCGTCAATTCTTTTTGGTCTTCCTTCATTGTCCAGCTGTCACGTGCATATGAGGTGATTGAAAACACCATGGCTTGGATCAGGATCACCTTAGTCTTCAAGGTGACATCTTTGCTTTTCAACATTTTTTAAAGAGGTCTGTTGCAGCAGATTTGCCCAGTGCAATGCATCATTTGCTTTCTTAATTGCTGCTTCCATGGGTGTTGATTGTGGATCCAAGTAAAATGAAATCCTTGTCAACTTCAATCTTTTCTCTGTCTATCAAGATGTTGCTTATTGGTCCAGTTGTGAGGATTTTTTATTTCTTTATGTTGAGGTGTAATCCATACTGAAGGTTGTGATCTTTGATCTTCATCAGTAAATGCTTTAAGTCCTCTTCCCTTTCAGCAAGCAAAGTTGTGTCATCTTCATATTGCAGGTTGTCAATGAGTCTTCCTTCAATCCTGATGTCCCATTCTTCTTCATATAGTCCAACTTCTTGAATTATTTGCTCATCATATAGATTGAATAAGTATGGTGAAAGGATACACCCCTGATGCACGTCATTCCTGACTTTAAACCTTGCAGTATCGCCTTGTTTTATTCCAACGACTGCCTCTTGATCTATGTAGTTTCCTCATGAGCACAATGAAGTGTTCTGGAATTCCCATTCTTTGCAATGTTATTCATAATTTGTTATGATCCACACAGTCGAATGCCTTTGCACAGTCAATAAAACACAGGTAAACATCTCTCAGGTATTTTCTGCTTTCAGCCAAGAGCCATCTGACATCAGCAATGATATCCTTCATTCCACATCCTCTTCTGAATCCAGCTTGAGTTTCTGGCAGTTCCCTGTGGGCATACTGCTGCAGCCACTTTTGAATGGTCTTCAGCAAAATTGTACTTGCA
Source organism: Trichechus manatus latirostris (assembly GCF_000243295.1). Lineage (NCBI taxonomy): Eukaryota > Metazoa > Chordata > Mammalia > Sirenia > Trichechidae > Trichechus > Trichechus manatus. The sequence goes on from NW_004444061.1 coordinate 740,777, forward strand.
CGTGATATTAATGATGTTGTTCAATAACTTCCGCATTCAGTTAAATCACCTTTCTTGGGAACAGGCATAAATACAGATCTCTTCCAATCAGTTGCCCAGGTAGCTGTCTTCCAAATTTCTTGGCACAGATGTCTGAGCACTTCCAGTGCTCTATCTGTTTGTTGGAACATCTCAGTTGGTATTTTGTCATTCCTGGAGCCTTGTTTTTCGCCAATGCCTTCAGTGCACCTTGGAACTCTTCCCTCAGTACCATCAGTTCCTGATCATATGCTACCTCCTGAAATGGTTGAATGTCAACCAATTCTTTCTCGTAGAGTGACTCTGTGTATTCCTTCCATCTTCTTTTGATGCTTCCTATGTCGTTTAATATTTCCCCATAGAATCATTCAATGTTGCAACTCGAGGCTTGAATTTTTCTTCAGTTCTTTCAGCTTGAGAAATGCCAAGCCTGTTCTTCCCTTCAGAGAAGTATTCATATCAATTTAAATCCTCTTGGCCAGAGGTAAGCTGCCGGCATTAAAACAATTGCCGATCTTGATTACTAGTAACAGAACTAACAACAAGGAACAGGCTAGACCAGGATGGTGATATGTGAATTAGCTTTGAACAGTGGATTAAAAACTGATATGGTCCACATGGATTTTTTAATGTAGTCTTTGGGAGGTTGGTGTAGGGCAGAGTAGAACAAAAGTGGGCTTTGGAGTCATGCTTTCCTTGGAAAATGGCTATGTTCCTTAGCCTCTCTGTGTATTGATTTTCTTATCTATAAATAGAGAATGATAGTATCTTCCTCATAGAGATGTAGGGAAGATTAAATGTTAGTAAAATAGTCTGTATGTACCTGGCAAATAACAGACCCGCAGTCATTGTAGCTATCATTATTTATGTTATTATTGAAAATTATTTTATAATAATAAAAAACTCAGAATAAAAGCAAATATTGTTTTGTGATGTTATGAAATGACCAAATATTTATAAATCATTGCAATAAACTTTGGCCAACACAATTTAATGTCCTAGGAACTTAGCTCATATTTGCATGAAAAAAGGTGATGGAAAAACCATAATCTCAATTTAAATGTGGCACAAAGGACCAGGTTTATGAAACAGTGTTTTCCCCATTTTCCAATTTAAATATAAAGGAATGATTCACCTTGAATGAGAACATATAACAACTGGTAAAATAAGAAAAATTTAAAATGTCAAACTCTTTCTATCTTCTCTCCATTACACATGCAAAGTAGAACAGGGAAAAATAATTATTTGTCAAATGACTATACTTGTCACTCAAATAAGGATAGTGCATATACTTGAATGCTCACAGATATTTCACATTTATGTACGACGTGTTCTGGTCTTGCCACCCTACACATAAAAGTTAGCTACAGCGTCGCATTGTTGTGTATATTAAAGCTCATTTTCATTAAAATAATATTCACACCGCCAGTTGATAGGATTCATGAAGTCAGTGTCTCTTGTTCACCTATTAGTATCCTGAAAGCATAGCACAATCTATGGTACACCACAGTAAAGATATTCAGACTGGGCATGCTCAGAATACATCTACCAGTACTGTTGCAGCAGAAGAGGATACAGTTCACTTTTATATAAGCAAGGACAGGGACTCTCCCATGTCTGATGGTTCTGCCAGTGAAAAGCCTAATGGAGGTGATGGCAACAGAGGGACACAAGTTGAAGTAACTGGTGGTATAGAAGGTGCGAGTGTGTGTGTATGTGTGTGTGCGTGTATGTGTGTGTGTGTGAGCAAGGCAGGGCAGAATGGGCAGTGGAGACCAGGGGTTTAAAGCCACAGCACCTGCAGGAACCATTCCTTTGGGGATTCAAGCTTGGGCTGGATGTGTGATTGAAGTGGGGCCAGGTATAGTAGGAGGGGATGCTTTTTGGCCAATAGGAACCAAAAAACATTGTTTGGGAAAGGAGTGAACCGGTAGGTTCTACTGCAGTGGACTTATAGCATATTTCTGTTGTTATTAGTTGGTGTCCAGTTGGCTCTGACTCACAGCGACCTTATGTATAAGGAAATGTTGCCTGGCCCTGTGCCATCTTCATGATCATTAGTAAGTTTCAGTCCATTGTTGTGGCTATTATGTCAGTCCACCTCATTGAGGGTTTCCCTCTTTTTCGCTGACCCTCTACTTTAGCAAACACGAAGTCCTTTTCTAGACGTTGGTCTTTCCTGATGACAAATCCAAACTAAGCAAGCTGAAATCTCACCATCCTTGCTACTAGGAACATTTTGGTTGTATACTAAGACGGATTTGTTCATTCTTCTGGCAGTCCAGAGTATATTCAACATACTTTGCCAACACTACGTTCAAATGATTCAATATTTCTTCTGTATTCCTTTCTCATTGTCAACCTTTCACATGCCTATGAGGCAACTGAAAAGACTATGGCTTGGATCAAGCACGCCTTAGTTATCAACGTGACATCTTTGCTTCTTCAGACTTTAAAGAGGTCTTTTACAGCAGATTTGCCTGATGCAATACATCATTAGATATCTTTACTGCTACTTCCATGGACATTGACTGTGGATCCACGTAAAATGAAATCACTGACAACTTCAATTTCTTCTTCATTTATCATAACATTGTTTACCTGTCCAGTTTTGAGCATTTTTGTTTTCTTCACATCCAGAGGTAATCCATATTGAAGGCTGTAGTCTTTAATCTACATCAGTAACTTTTTCAAGTCATGTTCATTTTTGGCAAGTAAGGTTGTGTCATCTGCATATCGCAGGTTATTAATGAGTCTTCCTCCACTCCTGATGTCACATTCCTCTTTATATAACCCACCTATGAGCTACATCATAGTTGCATTTAACTTTTGAGCTGATTTTAGAACTTAGCCCTCACATTGCATTTAATGCCTAAAAGCATGAGACTGCTGTCCATTCAATTCAGTAGGGCCTCAAAAGGCATTGACAGATTGGAAAAACAGGATTCAGACAGTCAAGGTCATCTCCATATCTTTTCCCAAAACAGTGTGCATGTCAATGTCCAGCAAGATTTAGATTAAAATCTAGTAAGCACCACCAACTACGTGCAAGGTGACATTTCATCTTGTTTCCTGCTCCCAGGAAATAATTTATTTGCATTCATTAAGTTTACAGAGGCTTATTTAGTAAAACAGAATGAAGTAAATCCTCAGGCAAATAACAACATTTTAGAATACTCATCCATCATTTGTTCTCTATAAGGTCTTTTATAGTTTTCATAAAGTTGGAAGGAATGCCAAACACACTTACTATATTCCCAACACTCTTCCAATTTGCACCGTTTATCTCATTTGATCCTCATAATAACTTATTCCATAGGTACAATTATAATACAATTTTTCAGATATAGAAACAATATGAACTCATTTGTCCAAGGTCATGCAGCTACGAAGCCATGGATCTGGGATTCAGAGGCAGCAGGCTGATTTTAAAGCTGGTGCTCTTAACCTCCAAACTGTCACGAGCACTAAGTCACTCCCTAGTGAGGAATTCTACTTTAGTTTGCCTTAAGTTTAGCATAGTATTCCTCAAACTTTAATGTGCTTGCTAATCACTACATAAGAGTGTCGATCCCAAATCAAGTATACTGTATTTTGTGAGTGATTTAAGGGATTTTGAGAGCAATTATGCCTTATTAACTGACTTCCCACCACCCCACCTGTCAGTTTATCATCCTATGGTGGCTTGTGTGTTGCTGATTCTGGCAGCTATGCCACCACTATTTCACATGCTAGCAGATTCACTCATGGTGAACAGGTTTCAGTGAAGCTTCCAGACTAAGACAGACTAAGAAGAAAGGTCTGGCAATCTACTTCTGAGCGTTAGCCAGTGAAAATCTAATGGATCACAACAGAATATTGCCCAATACTGTGTTGAAAAATGAGGCCCCCTAGGTTGGAAGGCACTACACAACAACAACAATGGACTCAAGCATACCAGCAATCATGAAGATAGTGCAGGACCAGACAACCATTTGTTCTGTTGCCCGTAAGGTTACCATGATTTGAATCCTACATGATGGCAACTAACAACAACAAAGCTGACTTTAGAACTTAGCCCATAAGAAGCAATCTCAGTATAATCTGCAAAATCAGACAGCCTGGAAAACAAATGCCATGTAGGTAGAAGCATTTCATTTTTGGTAGCTGCCATCAAGTCAGTCCCCAACACATGGCAAACCCTTGAACAATGGAATGAAACACTGCCTGGTCTTGTGCCATCCGCACGATTGGTTGTGGATCATTGTGATCCATAGGACTTTCATTGACTGGCATTCGGAAGTAGATCTCCAGATCTTTCTTCCTAGTCCTTCTCAGTCAGGAAGCATCGCTGAAACCTGGTCAGCAACCATCACCACAACACTCAAGCCTCCAACTTACCAGTCGATGATGGCTGCACATGAGGTGCATTGCCAAGAATCTCCCACATGGTAGGCAAGACTTCTATCACTGAACCACCACTGTCCTACCTAAAAAGGTGCTTGGCTATTCTAATTACAGAAAACTTATCTATTAATTACAGTTCAGACTCATTAGGTAACACTAGTTTACTTGGTATAAAGAATTTAAGATATAAGATACTTGGAAACCCTAGTGGCATAGTGGTTAAGAGCTACAGCTGCTAACCATAAAGGTTGGAAGTTCAAATCCACCAGGTGCTCCTTGGAAACTATGGGGCAGCTCTACTCTGTCCTAGAAATATATTTTACTAGGATTACCACTTAGTCAGACAAGCCTCAATCACTTTTCATTCGTCTCTCTCCTCTTTCTCTCCCTTCTTCCCACTCAGCCATTCTTCATTATTTGTTCACCACTGAATATATGTCAGCCTTTGTGAACAAAACAAACAAAACCCAAAACATAGTCTTGTCGATGTGCAGCTTATGCCCTTTAAATGAGTAACGTGCCCACATTTTTCAGTATTAGCTTAGCTTTTAGAAATAGGCCCAATACTAATCAATGAAACAGCCTTTTGCCTAAAACTAAAGAAAAATTTAAGATGCAAAAAATTATGTCTTGATATTTATATTTTAGAACTCTAATGGATACAATTCTGGTAAGAGATGAGGATTATAAGAATCTCATTTGAATTGTCTTCATATTTTCCTTTTATGGCTAGATAACAGAAATAACGTGTTTAGCTCTAAAATTTCCCATCTGTTATCAAGCTGGGGGACCAGTTGCAGTTGTCCGAATTCTATTTTTATATTTCCACATTTAGATTTTTCTTAATAAGAATTCCTGGATTTTAACGTCTAAATCCTCCAATGATGCAAATAGAATTAGACCATAGTTTGATGCTCAGTTGCTATGTTGTCCAAATGAAAACTGCTAAGCCATGAGTAACAGCAAACATTATCAAATTAGTCCTATGTAAGAAAGGATTCCAGACTAAGGAGATGAGAAATCTCAACCTACATTTCAGTCTGTAGGAAACAGACTTATATTCTTTCCTTAAATCCAAAAACCAACCAGTTGCCATCCAGTCAATTCCAACTCATGATGATCCAATGTGTTGCAGAGTGAAACTGCCCTCCATATGGTTTTCAAGGCTATGTAGGACCTTTCAGAAACAGATCACCAGGTCTTTCTTCTGAGGCACATCTGAGTGGGTTTGAACCGCCAACATTTTGGTTTGCAGTCAAATGCTTGACCATTTGTGCCACCAAGGGACTCCTATTCCCTCATTGTTGTTGCTGTTGTTAGATACTTTCCAGTCAGTTCAGACTCTTAGTTAGTCCACGCACAACAGAAGAAAACCCTGCCCAGTCCTGCGCCATCCTCACAATCATTGCTATGTTTGAGCCCATTGTCGCAGCCACTGTGTCAAAATACTTCATGAGGATCTTCCTCTTTTTCACTGATCTTCTACTTTACCAAGGATGATGTCCTTCTCCAGGGACTAGTCCCTTCTGATAACATGTCCAAAGTACGTGAGATGAAGTCTCAACAGCCTCACTTCTAAGGAGCATTCTGGCTGTACTTCTTCCAGTGCAAATTTGTTTGTTCTTCTGGCAGTTCATGGTATACTCAAAATTCTTCGCCAACACCATAATTCAAAAGCATCAATTCTTCTTTGGTCTTCCTTATTCATTGTCCAGATTTTGCATGCATATATGGCAACTGAAAATACCATGCCTTGGGTCAGGAGCGCTTTAGTCCTCAAAGTGACATCTTTGCTTTTGAACACTTGAAAGAAGTCTTTTGCAGCAGATTTGCCCAATGCAATGCATCTTTTGCTTTCTTGACTTCTGCTTCCATGGGTGTTGATTGTGGTTTCAAGCAAAATGAAATCCTTGACAACTTCAATCTTTTTTCCATTTATTATGATGGTGCTTATTGGTAGAGTTGTGAGGATTTTTGTGTTCTATATATTAGGGTATGTAACTCATACTGAAGACTATAATCTTTGATCTTCATCGGTAAGTGCTTCAAGTCCTCTTCTCTTTCAGCAAGCAAGGTTGTGTCATCTGCATATCTAAGGCTGTTGATTAGTCTTCCTCCAATCCTGATGCCACGTTCTTCTTCATATAGTCCAGTTTCTCAGATTATTTGCTCAGCATACAAATTCAATAAGTATGGTGAAATGATACAGCCCTGACACACAGCTTTCCTGGTTTTAAAGCACACAGTATCCCCTTGTTCTGTTCCAACCACTGCCTCTTGGTCTATGTAGAGGTTCCACAGAGCACAGTTAACTGTTCTGGAATCTCCATTCTTTACAATATTATTCATAATTTGTTATGATCCACCCAGTCAAATGCCTTTGCATAGTCAATACAACATAGGTAAACATCTTTGTGGTATTCTCTGCTTTCAGCCAAGATTCATCTGACATCAGCAATGATATCCCTCATTCCATGTTCTCTTCTGAATCCAGCTTGAATTTCTGGCAGTTCCCTGTTGATGTACTGCTGCATGCATTTTTGAATGATCTTCAGCAAAATTTTACTTGCATGTGATATTAACAACACTGTTTGATAATTTCTGTATTCTGTTGGATCACCTTTCTTTGGAATGAGCACCTATATGGATCTCTTCCAGTTGGTTGGCCAGGTGGCTGTCTTCCAAATTTTTTTTTTTTTTTAATTGTTGGGCTTTAAGTGAAAGTTTACAATTCAAGTTAGTCTCTCATACAAAAATTTATACATACATTGTTGTGTGACCCTAGTTGCTCTCCCTGTACTGTAACAGCACACTCCTCCTTTCCACCCCAGATTTCCTGTGCCCATTCAACCAGCTCCTG
>NW_004444061.1:748468-750303 GCF_000243295.1 Trichechus manatus latirostris
ATTGATTGTTTTTCTAATGTTGAACCATCCCTGCATACCTGGTATAAATCCCACTTGATCATGGTGAATTATTTTTTTGATATGTTGTTGAATTCTATTGGCTAGAATTTTGCATCAATGTTAATGAGGGATATTGGTCTGTAATTTTCTTTTTTTGTGGTGTCTTTACCTGGTTTTGGTATCAGGGATATGCTGGCTTCATAGAATGAGTTAGGGAGTATTCCATACTTTTCTACGCTCTGAAATACCTTTAGCGGTAGTGGTGTTAACTCTTCTCTGAAAGGTTCGTAGAATTCTCCAGTGAAACTGTCCGGGCCAGGGTTTTCTTCAGTTGGGAGCTTTTTAATTAACTTTTCAATCTCTTTTTTTGTTATAGGTTTATTTAGTTGTTCTACCTGTGTTTGTGTTAGTTTCGGTAGGTAGTGAGTTTCTAGAAATTTGTCCATTTCCTCTAGGTTTTCAAATTTGTTAGAGTACAATTTTTCATAGTATTCCTTTATGATTCTTTTAATTTCAGTTGAGTCTGTTGTGATATCACCGGTCTCATTTCTTATACGGGTTATTTGCTTCCTCTCTTGTATTTCTTTTGTCAGTTTGGCCAGTGGTTTATCGATTTTGTTGATCTTTTCAAGGAAACAGCTTTTGGTCTTGTTAACTCTTTCAATTGTTTTTCTATTCTCTATTTCATTTAATTCTGTTCTAATTCTTATTATTTCTTTTCTCCTGGCTCCTGAGGGCTTCTTTTGCTGTTCTCTTTCTACTTGTTCCAGTTGTAGGATTAATGTTTTGATTTTGACCCTCTCCTTTTTGGATGTGTGCATTTATTGCTATAAACTGAACTCTGAGCACTGCTTTTGCTGTGTCCCAAAGGTTCTGGTAGGATGTGCTTTCATTCTCATTTGAGTCTATAGATTTCTTTATTCCATCCTTGATTTCTTCTATAACCCAGTAGTTTTTGTTCAGTTTTCATGTGTTTGATATTTTTTCCTTGCTTTTTCTGTCATTGATTTCTACTTTTATGGCTTTATGGTCAGAAAAGATGCTTTGTCCTGAGACCAGAAGAGCTAGATGGTGCCCGGCTACCACCAATGACTGCCCTGACAGGGAATACAACAGAGAGTCTCAGATGGAGCAGGAGAAAGATGGGGTGCAGAACTCAAATTCTGGTAGGAAGATCAGACTTCATGGTCTGAGACTGGAGGAACCCCGGAAAGCATCCCCCCTGGATTCTCTATCAGCCCCGAACTAAACCAATTTCTGAGGCCAACTCTTCAGAAAGGGATTGGACTTGACTCTGGGATATAAAGTGATACTTGTGAAGAGTGCGCCTCTTAGCTCAAGTAGATGCAAGAGACTAAATGTGCAACTTCTCTCCGGAGGTGAGGTGGGAAGGCAGAGAGGGTTAGAAGCCAGTTGAATGGACGTGGGGAATCAGGGGTGGAAAGCAGGAGTGTGCTGTCACAGTATAGGGAGAGCAATTAGGGTCACATAACAGTGTATATATAAATTTTTGTTTGGGAAAAACTAAAAAAAAGAAAAGAAAAGAAAAGATGCTTTGTAATATTTTGATGCTTTGAATTCTGTTAAGGCTTGTTTTGTGGCCTAATGTGTTGTCTACTCTGGAAAATGTTCCATGTGCGTTGGAAAAGAAAGAATACTTGGCTGCTGTTGGGTGGAGTGTTTGGTGTATTTCCACGAGATCAAGCTGGTTGACTGTGGCATTTAGATCTTCTGTGTCTTTACTGAGCTTGTTTCTGGTTGTTCTGTCCTTCACTGAAAGTGGTGTGTTGAAGTCTCCTACTATTATTGTGGAGCTGTTTCCTTTTTCAATGCTG
>NW_004444061.1:750403-753399 GCF_000243295.1 Trichechus manatus latirostris
AACCAGCTCCTGACCCTCTCTGCCTTCTCATCTCACCTCTGGACAGGAGCTGCCCATTTAGTCTCATGTATCTACTTGAGCTAAGAAGCACACTCTTTATGAGTATCATTTTATGTCCCATAGTCCAGTTATAATCTTTGCCTGAAGAGTTGGCCTTGGGAATGGTTTTAGTTTTGGACTAACAGAGAGTCCGGGGGCCATGTCTTCTGGGGTTCCTTCAGTCTCAATCAAACCATTAAGTTGGTTCTTTTTACTAAAATTTGAGTTCTGCACCCAACTTTTCTCCTGCTCCATCAGGGACTCTCTGTTGTGTTCCCTGTCAGGGCACTCATTGGTGGTAGCTGGGCACCATCTAGTTCTTCTGGTCTCAAGATGATGAAGTCTCTGGTTTATGTGACCCCTTCTGTCTCTTGGGAAAATATTTTCCTTGTGTCTTTGGTGTTCTTCATTCTCCTTTGCTCCAGGTGAGTTGGGACCAGTTGATGCATCTTAGACAGCCACTCACTAGCTTTTAAGAACCCAGAGGCCACTCACCAAAGTGGGATGCAGAACATTTTCTTAATAAACTTTGTTATGCCAATTGGCCTTGATGTCCAATGAAAGCATGGCCCCCAGACCACGGCCCATGTTACTCTGTCCCTCGAGGTGTTTGGTAGTATTCAGGAAACTTCTTAACTTTGGTTTAGTCCAGTTGTGCTGACTTCTCTTGTAGTGTGTGTTGTCCTTCCCTTCACCTAAGATAATTCTTGTCTACTATCTAGCTAGTGAATACCCCTCTCCCTCCCTACCCTCGTAACCATCAAAGAATGTTTTCTTCTGTGTTTAAACCTTCTGTGTGTGAAACCTTTTATAATAGTGGTCTTATACAATATTTGTCCTTCTGCAACTGACAAATTCACTCAACTTGATGTCTTCCAGTTTCCTCCATGTTATGTTTCACAGATTCATTATTGTTCTTTATCGTTATGTAGTATTCCATTGTGTGAATATACCGTAATTTGTTTATCCATTCATTCACTGATGGGCACCTAGGTTGTTTCCATCTTTTTGCTGTCGCGAACAGTGCTGCAATGAACATGGATGTGCATATATCTATTCATGTGATGGCTCTTATTTCTCTAGGATATATTCCAAGGAGTGGGATTCCTGGATCATACGGTACTTCTAATTCTAGCTTTTTAAGGACATGCCAAATCAATTTCCAAAGTGATTGTACCATTTTACATTCCCACCAGCAGTGTGTAAGTGTTCCAGTCTCTCCACAACCTCTCCAACACTTATTATTTTGTGTTTTTTCAATTAATGCTAGCCTTGTTGGGGTGAGATGGTATGTCACTGTAGTTTTCATTTGCATTTCTCTAATGGCTAATGATCGTATTCCTCATGTGTCTGTTAGCTGCCTGAATGTCTTCTTTGGTGAAGTGCCTGTTTATACCCTTTGCTCATTTTTTAATTTGGTTATTTGTCTTTTTGTTCTGGAGGTTTTGCAGTATCTTGTAGATTTTAGAGATTAGATGCTGATCGGATTTGTCGTAGCCAAAAATTTTTTTCCAGTCTGTAGGTTGTCTTTTTATTCTTTTGGTGAAGTCTTTTGATGAGCATAAGTGTTTGATTTTTAGGAGCTCCCAGTTATCTAATTTCTCTTCAGGTGTTTGTGAATTATTACTGATGGTTTGTATTCTGTTTATGCCATGTATTAGGGCTCCTAGCATTGTCCCTATTTTTTCTTCCATGATCTTTATCGTTTTTGATTTTATATTTAAGTCTTTGATTCATTTTGAGTTAGTTTTTGTGCATGGTGTGATGTATGGGTCTTGTGTCAGTTTTTTGCAGATGGATATCCAGTTATGCCAGCACCATTTGTTAAAGAGACTGTCTTTTCCCCAATTAACCGACATTGGCCTTTGTCAAATATCAGCAGCTCATAGGTGGATGAATTTATGTCTGGATTCTCAATTCTGTTCCAGTGGTCTATGTATCTGTTGTTGTACCAGTACCAGGCTGTTTTGACTGCCGTGGTGGTATAATAGGTTCTAAAATCAGGTAGTGTGAGGCTTCCCACTTAGTTCTTTTTCAGTAATGCTTTACTTATTCAGGGCCTCTTCCCTTTCCATATGAAGTTGGTGATTTGTTTCTCCATCTCTTTAAAAAATGCTGTTGGAATTTGGATCAGGATAGCACTGTATCTGTAGATCTCTTTGGATAGAATTGACATTTTCATAATGTTGAGTCTTCCTATCTATGAGCAAGGTATGTTTTTCCACTTACGTAGGTCTTTTTTGGTTTCTTGCAGTAGTCTCTTGTAGTTTTCTTTGCATAGGTCTTTTACATCTCTGGTTAGATTTATTCCCAAATATTTTACCTTCTTGGGGGCTATTGTAAATGGTAATAATTTGGTGATTTCCTCTTCAAAGTTCTCTTTCTCTTTGTTGGTATAGGGGAATCCAATGGATTTTTGTATGTTTACCTTGTATCCTGATACTTTGCTGAAATCTTCTATTAGTTCCAGGAGTTCTCTTGTGGATTCTTTGGGGTTTTTTGTGTATAAGATCATATCATCCGCAAATAGGGATACTTTTACTTCTTCCTTACCAATCTGGATGTCCTTTATTTCTTTTTCTAGCCTAACTGCTCTGGCTAGGACCTCCAGCACAATGTTGAGTAAGAGTGGTGATAAAGGGCATCCTTGTCTCATTCCCGTTCTCAAGGGGAATGCTTTCAAAGTCTCTCCATTTAGGATGATGTTGGCTGTTGGCTTTGTATAAATGCCCTTATGTATGTTGAGGAATTTCCCTTCTATTCCTATTTTGCTAACAATTTTTTATGACGAATGGCTGTTGGACTTTGTCAAATTCCTCTTCTGTATCAATTGATAAGATCATGTTGTTCTTTTGTTTTTTTTTATGTGATGGATTACATTGATTGTTTTTCTAATGTTGAACCATCCCTGCATACCTGGTATAAATCCCACTTGATCATGGTGAATTATTTTTTTG
>NW_004444061.1:753556-787257 GCF_000243295.1 Trichechus manatus latirostris
GTCCTCCTGGTGTACTGACCCTTTAATCATTATATAGTGTCCTTCCTTATCCTTTGTGGTGGATTTTACTTTAAAGTCTATTTTGTCAGAGATTAGTATTGCCACTCATGCTCATTTTCGAGTGTGGTTTGCTTGATATATTGTTTTCCATCCTTTGAGTTTTTGTTTGTGTCTTTCAGTCTAAGGTATAGCTCCTGTAGGCAGCATACAGACTGATCATGGTTTTTTTTAATCCATTCTGCCACTCTCTGTCTCTTTATTGGTGCATTTAGTCCATTTACATTCAGCGTTATTATTGATTGCTATGAGTTTAGTGCTGTCATTTTGATGTCTGTTTTTGTGTGTTGTTGACAGTTTCTTTGTTCCACTTAATTTTCTGTGCTGAGTCGTTTTTCTTTATGTATTTTGTTTTCATCTTTTTCATTGTTGATTTTGTATTTGCTGAGTCTTTATATTTTTCTTGTTTTTTATTTTGATGTGTAGGATTGTTATTTTCCTTTGTGGTTACCTTAATATTTACCCCTATTTTTCTAAGTTTATACCAGTCTTTTATTTCTTTATATGGTCTTGACTTCCTCTCTGTATTAAAAATCTACTACTACAATTTTTAGTCCTTCTTTTTTTGTTTTCATGTTGTCCTTTTTTACATATTGATATCTCTGTTTCTCTATTTTCAGTGTTTTAGCTTTGATTTATTTTTGTGACTTCCTTATCTGGGTTGATATCTGGTTGCTCTGTCCTGTGTTCTATTCTTGGGTTGTTATCTGATGTTACTTATTTTCTAACCAAAGGACTCCCTTTAGTATTTCTTGTACTTTTGGTTTGGTTTTTGCAAATTCACTAAACTTCTGTTTATATGGAAATGCCCTAATTTCGCCATCATATTTGAGAGACGGTTTTGCTGGATATTATAATTCTTCACTGGCAACTGTTTCCCTTCAAGGCTTTATATATGTCATCCCATTGCCTTCTTGCCTGCATGGTTTCTGCTGAGTAGTTTGAGCTTAATCTTATTGACTTCTTTGTAGATGACTTTTCATTTATCCCTAGCCGCTGTTAAAATTCTCTCTTTATCTTTTGGTTTTGGCAAGTTTGATTATAATGTGTCTTGGTGACTTTCTTTTGGGATCTACGTTATGTGGGGTTCAATGAACATCTTGGATAGATATCTTCTCATCTTTCTATGATATCAGGGAAGTTTTCTGTCAACAAATCCTCAACAATTCTCTATTTATTTTCTGTTAAGCACCCTCTCCCCTGTTCTGGTACTCCAATCACTTGTAGGTTATTCCTCTTGATAAGAGTCCCACGTAATTCTTAGAGTTTCTTCATTTTTTTTAAGTTCTTTTATCTGATTTTTCCTCAAATAAATCAGTGTCAAGTGCTTTATCTTCAATCTCACTAATTCTAACTTCTATTTCTACAATTCTGCTCTTATGACTTTCTATTGAGTTGTCTAATTCTGAAATTTTATTGTTAATCTTCTGGATTTTTGATTGCTGTCTCTGTGGATTCTTGCACCCTCTAAATTTCTTATTATGCTCTTGTATAACCTTCTTAAGATCCTCTATTGCTTTGTCCGCGTGTTCCTTAGCTTGTTCTGCATTTGCCTAACTCATTCCTGATCTCTTGAAGAGTTCTGTATATTAATCTTTTGTATTCTACCTCTGGTAATTCCAAGAAATTCTCTTCTTCTGGAAAATTTCTTGACTATTTTGGGAGCTTGCTGAAGCCATCATGGTCTGCCTCTTTATGTAATTTGATATTGACTGTTGTCTCTAAGCCATCAATAAGTTATATTTATTTTATGTTTGCTTACTGTGTCCTAGCTTCTTGTTTTGTTTTGTTTTGATATGCCCAAATAGGCTGCTCGTGTGAGCTATTTTGATTATTGGTGCCTTTGAAGCTCTAATGTCGTCACCAGGTGGTTAAAGCTGTTACTAGGTATGCAAGCCTAGGAGTCTGTTTATTTTTCTTGTGTGAATTCAGCTCAGGTGTCCAGGTAGTCCGTCACCAAGTGTGTGGTGCAAGCTCTCACCTACAGTCTTAGACAGGCATGGGTGACTGGTGTATGCACAGGTATCTGGCTGCAGTAGGGGGTCATGCACTAAGCAAGGCAGGGGGCTGATGGCTGCCCCTGAGTGTCCGGATGAAAGCGTGTCCTGTTCCCTAGAGCACGTAGGCAGGTGGGTTTTGCAGCCAGACTATGAGCATCCAGTGCTGTTGGCTGTAAGGACTAGGAGGCACCACTTATTCTTAGACCCCTTTTATGGGTGGCTAGGTGGCATGGGTGAAGCCACCAATCCTCAGATCCCTGATGTGGGTAGGTTAGGACCCTGCTTAATGGGCAGAGCAGTGTCAAAACTCATGAACCTGCCACTTCACCATATAGCTGAAACAGTTCAAGTTAGACTTCAGGTATATACCCTGTTGTACTGTGGTAATTAGGACCTACGCTATTGAAATGGGCCCACATAGGTCTATGCAAGAGTGAAAGGCATTCATAGTCCGTGGACCCCTTATGCCTGTGCCCAGGCAAAGGAGCTGTGCCTACCCTGAGTTCCTGGCTTAGGGGAGCTGGCAGATTATTTTTTCCCTGTTTGTTAATTTGTTTCCTCTCCAAGGCCAGAAGAATTGCTCAGGGCACAGGACGGGTCCTACTTCAGGCCCAGGGGACCTAGTGCAGAGTGGGGAGCGGGGAGGTAAAAGAGAAAGAGTGTTTTCTCAAATGGGATGTTTTTTGATCTGTCAAGTAGGCCAGATGCAAGTATTCATCTTTTGCCAGTTGAGCACTGCTTTTCACTGGTTCTAGATGATTGAGTAGACTCTCTGCTGCTGGGTCTCTCTTGATGTGAAAAACGCCTCCCAAGTGCCTTTGCTTGCCTCACTGTGCGTGTGAGTGGATCCGGTCTGAAAAGTGCCGGCTCCCGTCGGGTCAGGTCTGACACCTCCTCGCTGCTTCTGAACCATCTCTCCCTCCCCCTGCCATTCAGTCTAGTTCCTCAACTTTGCCTTTGATGTTCAGGTCCCCTAGATTGTCATATACAATCAATGTACTTGTTTTTTAGGGTCTTTGTTTTCAGAGGGAACACAGGAAGCATCTGACTACTCTGCCATCTTGGCCTTGCCTCCCCAAATTTCTTGACATAGACTAGTGAGTACTTCCAGCATTGCATCCATTTGATGAAGCATCTCAATTTGTATTTGGTCAATTCCTGGAGGCTTGTTTCTCACAAGTGCCTACAGTGCAGCTTGTACTTCTTCCTTCAGTACCATTGATTCTTGATCATATGCTACTTCCTGAAATGGTTGAATGTCAACCAATTCTGTTCCTTTGCTGCAGTAATTTTATTTCTTTATTGCATGCTCACATGGGCACTACCTTACTTATTCCCTCATTGCAGTAAGGCAATGCTTATCTGAGCAGATCTCATCTGATGGGGATAAGTATGTTTTCAAGTTTCAAAAGACATCTTAATATAGTTTGATTTGTTTATATTTTATGATGAACTTGGATTTTGAAAATGAATGAATGACTCATGGTTTCCATACAAATAGACAAGAAAGCCTTCAATATCACCAATAAGCTTATGAACAAATGTAACTATATAAACTTTTCTACCATAGAAGGTACTTGGGTTTGCAAATGTTAAAAGGCAATTCGAAATGATTGTTTTTAATAAAAATATGCTATTTTTGTCAAAAAACTAAATTGTGAGGTGAGCATGGGGATAACAATTTTAAAAATATATATGATGTTTACGATGTTGTCTTAGGCTGGGTGGTCTATAGCAAAACCAGTGAAGTACATATATATATATATAGAGAGAGAGAGAGAGAGAGAGAGATTTATTTCAAGGAAATGGCTCATATAGTCATGGAGGCTGGCAAGTCCCAAATCCATGGGTCAGGCATCAGGCTGGAGGCTTCACCTGACTCACAGGGTTGCACGGGCCAATGAATCCAAAATTGGCAGGTCATGCAGAAGGCTGCTGACTCACGGGTTTGCAGGAGCTGTAAAATCTCAAAATCTGCAGGTCAGGCAGCAGGCTGACTTCCCAAGAACCAGAAGTGAGATGATGAGTCGGATGCAGTATGCAGAATAAGCAAGCTTTGCCAGAATGTCCATATATGTTGGATGAAGGTCACACTCCCAAGGTCACACTCCCCTTACATCAGATCACAAAATGAGGTTAATTACATAATACCGAGAATCATGGCATAGCCAAGTTGACACATGACATTAACCATCACAGATGTCAAAAGCTTACAAGTTCAAATTGCATGTTTATTTCATTAAAATGTCCAATAAAAATTGTAACCTGCTTGGAAGTTGTTTTCCAGAGCTCTCTTTGAAAGTGAAGACAAAAAGGAAAATAAGTTTTGTCTATTCCATCTTAAAAAGGATTTTGCATTTAATCAGCATGACAATTTACAGTCCATGAAAGATTGTTTTATATTCCTTTGTGCTACCACCAGCTCCCACAATATGTGTGCAAATGGTTTCCAAATTTAGCAACAGAATGTCTCAGAAAATAAAAGTTTGGAAATCAACATTAATATTGATGAAAGGGATAAAAATAAAAACAACAAAGAAGTAGAGAATCTGAATGAACGCATGGAGAAAAGAATAGATGAGTAGATGAGAAACAAAATATGGGCTTTCTTCATTTTACACAAATTTTAACTTTCTGAATTAACAAAGAATGATATAATGTTAAGAATAACCTGAAGCCTCCAATTTAAAGAGAATTTCAGGCTGGAGTTGATGATGTGTTCAGTAGTAGTATCCTTGACAAATCATTAGAAGATGTTGATGTTGTTGTTAGTTACTGTCGAGTCTACTCTGACTCATGGCTACCTTATATATAACAGAATGAAACATTGCCTGGTCCCATGCTGTCTTCATGATACACACCTTCATGATACTATAGCTCAGTTCTAAATCAC
Source organism: Trichechus manatus latirostris (assembly GCF_000243295.1). Lineage (NCBI taxonomy): Eukaryota > Metazoa > Chordata > Mammalia > Sirenia > Trichechidae > Trichechus > Trichechus manatus. Next base: position 758,507 of record NW_004444061.1, read on the forward strand.
ACTGTAAAGATGGGGACTAATAGAGAATATTAAAGCCAAATTCTTGAAACTGTATTATTTGAAGCCAAAGTTTCTTTCTTTACCTCGAAGAAACTTCTAAAATCATTGAGGGGAGTGAATCCCAAGAGCTAGCGAAGTACTGCAAAAGAAAAATAACCTGTCAGGTGATAATTAAAATTACCTGCAGGCTTAGCATTGTTCGCATAACACAATCTCTACCATAGAGTCATCTCGTAAAATACCTCTTTCCTCACAAAATCTATTTTTCAGTCTGACTATTTGGTAATATTTTTCATGGAACTATATTCCCAACTCTGTATTGAAAATGAATACATGAATCACATTTTCTTTGTTTTTAAAATAACTTGAAAGTCAACATTATAGAATATATGTCTTCAATAAATCAAGAAGACAGGAGAGGAAAAAAATTAGACGTGGGATATAAATAATGATAAAGGAAGAAAATATAACAAGTATAGAGATGAAGGAAAATTGAAGGGTGGGAACATAAATGCTGCAATTTTATCTCCCATTTTTCTCCTGAGTGATGTTGAATACAACAATTAACCTGGCACTAACCTCTACCCACACTTTCCATTGACTCAGTAGAAGCTCTTGACAGAGACGCAATAATGAACCCCACATAACACAAATTGTTAACTTGTTCATTTACCATCTCTCCTATTCCCTAAATATTTTATCCTATCTACTAATGTGAAAGATCCACTGGCATCAAATGCTGATACTATATGTCTCAATAGCTGTAACATTTACATAGGTCCCATATGAAAATTAAATCTAGTGCTTAGTTCTTAAAAAATGTCTTACAAACATTAGAATCTTTGTCTTATATGTTCAGTAGTCTGAATAAAAATGCCAGTCACTATGTACTACTACATCACGATTCTGAAAGTCTATGGCGGAAATATCACCCATACAAAAGCTTGAGGTATTGTTAGTAAGATTCCTCCCACCTAATACTATAATTTCTATAGTCTCAGTGACATTTTTCATTTCTCATCAGGCAATCTTAGTCTCTAATTGTAAAACTGGTGTTAATAGTAATTACAACAGAACTGATATAAATGACTCAGTGTATACACTACCAGTTAAGTCTCCATAGATGCTGTGTTTCCTTATCTAGTTCTTTTTCTTCAAAATATTTCAACTGAATGAACATACCTTTATCATTTCAAAGCTCATCTTGAAATGGAGAAGTCTCAATTCTTCCGTAAAGTCTCCCCTAATAATTTCTTAGCCCTTACATAAAGCCAGAATTTTATTTATACTCTATTCATATCAGAATCACCTCCCTCTTTTTCTTTTTTTTTTTAATTTCCTTGTTGTTCTTTGTTTAAAAGTCTGGTGTACTTAGTCATCTTCAGACTGAATTGCTATCATTTTATACTACCTGGAGGGAAGATAAGCTGTTACAATTAGTGGGAGTTCAGAAAAGATCAGAGTTACCTGAGGATGTTTTAGGAAAGGTGTCGGGTGTTAAGAAAGGACCTGAGTCCTCAGAATTTAAAACTTAGGCCACTGCATATTTTTCCTTTGAACACTATCAAGCCTACAGCCAAACTTAAAAACTTCCAAAAAAGGAACATATTTTTTCAAACCTGTCATAATGAACATTAAAAAAAAGTGACATTGGCTGCTATCCAACCAATGAACCAAGCTAGATTTTGGTGTGAAGGTCTGTCTCTATGGCCTCAGAATTAATCTGTTCACTTGATATGCAACCAGAAAGTCATCATTGATATGAATAATTTTGACTTTCTGTTACTATATCTCTTTAGAACTTAAAATCATTTTTCAATAATAACTTTCAATATACTATATCAAGAACAACCTCATATCTTTGTCCTGCTCAAAAGGCTTTAAAGGCCTTCTGAAAAAACTGTAGTCTCCTTACAGTGGCCCTTGGAACGCCTAAAATACGTGTCATTCCCCTTCCCTGCTTGTTTCTCTCTAATCTTAATATTTTGCTGTTTTCCTTCATGTATTCCATGTTCTGGTCAACTGAACTAATTGCAATAATAAAGTGTGTGAAATTGTTTTATATCTCTGTATATTTATATAATCTGTTCAGTTCAACTGAAATACCTTTCAATCCTATCGTCACATAAAAAAACAAATGAAAAAAACTCCTGTTTTTAAAGGCCCAGAGTAAATGCCATCTTTATCATAAAGCTTTCCATTTTCACCTTAATTGGAAGAAATCATTCCCTTCTCTGAATCCATGTAGTACTTTGTTCATGCATCTTTTTGTCATGACACTTACCATGCCCTATAGCTAAAAGTTCCTGGAAAGCAAGGGCCACATAGTACTTATCCTTTTTCTTTTTTTAATCTCCATAGAAAATAGTAGAACAAATGTCTTATACAATGTAAGCAATCAATAAATGTTGTTGAACTAATTTTCCATTGTAAAGTGTTTTTAAAATGAATATTATCTACTACGCAGCATGGTTGTTTTACTCATTCTTTCATTCACAAATATTGATTGAACATTCACTATATGCCAGGCAATGAGTAGCAAACCCAGCATTGTCCCTCTACTCATGGAATTTATAATGTAGTGTAATAACATAGTGCAACATGAAAAAAACAAATTTAGGTTGTGATTTAGGTTCTAGATCCTGTCACTTGGGTTCCCTGTTCCCACTGTTGGTTATACTAGACGTTCTTTACCATCCTTTATGGTTCAAAAATGTTATACTATTTTATTTTGGCTTGGGAGCAACATGTTTTAATGGATGTAATTTGTTCACTATCAAAGCTTTTTCAGAATTAAGTGGCTTTCTTGCTATGTGGATCAAATACAGAACCAGCACATATGGGTCCTTAGTAAGTAATATCAAATAGTCATACGGAAATAGAAATCAACTTCAAACAAATACTTTAGTAGACCTAGCCTAGGATAATTTTCTAAAAGTTAGTAATAAAAATATAGGATTACTAGTGTATTGTTTTGGACAAATTGTGGCCATATTTGGAAAACCTGACCAGAATGTTTCCCAGAGTTGTGAATGTTCCTTCTATCAGCGTTTATTCGATCAGACAGTCATGAGGTATAAGATGGCTTTTCCAAAATTAGTTCAGTGGTCTAGGGAAAAACCAAGTACACTAAACAACAGCTAAGCTTTAGAGTATTAGGGATAACTTCGAGGAATATTAAAAGGAGTACTTCACAAAGCCACTCACAGAGTCTGTAGCTTGTTATTTAACATAATTAGAAGCAGAAGAACCTATATGACCGAGGCATTATCAACAACACAGAGGGAGAAAAGGCCTCAAAGACTAACTAAACCAAGACCTCAACCCACTTTTATCAACTATCTGCAATAGTTATTTCATATATTCTCTACGCTTCTCGGACCCATTTTGCTCTTAGCACATGGCCTTGCTTCCAATTTCACAGAGCTCATAGAAACCCTCAGATAGGAACTCTCAGTCTCTTCACCAGTTCTACAAACCCAGCTGCACTGGGGTTCATCCTCTCACCCTCTGGATCCAAGACAGGAGGTATCCTCCTCTCACCAAGGCCTGACTTTCCACCTATGACCCGGGTCTGTCTTATCCCCTCCTACCTTTTTATATGCCATCTAATATCGCTTCTCTGTATCTTCAATCCTTAACTCTGTTACATACTTCTCCCCAGAATTTAAATATGCTCAACTATTACCTTAAACACACACAATCACACATGCATATACATCAAATATTAACCCATCTCTTTATTTTTCTTTCACAATCTTCTCATAAAACTTTACTGCCTCTACTTTCTCAACTCTCATTCACTGAACAATCCATTCAAAAATGCACCCTCCAGCTCTGAGCCGAAATGTTAGCTTTCAATAAGGACTGCAGTGACCTTCCATGCTGCTAAATCTAGTTGACTTTTGACATAATTGGCATTCCTCTTATATTCCTTCGGTGTCTGCACTATCAGTCTCTTTTAGTTCTCCCTCTACTTTTTTTGTTTAACCTTCCTAGATCATGTTCCTTCATGTGAGCTTTATAGGTAAGATTTCCTCAGAGTTTAATCTGAGACACTCATTTCTTCTCACTCAATACTCTCTTCTTGTGTGCTTTCTTCCACTCTTGTGATTTCCAGTAGAACTGCCCCATAGCATTTCCAAGGCTGTAAGTCTTTTATGGAAGCAGACTGCCGCATCTTTCTCCTGTGGAGAGACTAGTGGGTTCCAATTGCCAGCCTTTTTGATTAGCATTTGAGTGCTTTAACCACTGCACCACCAAGGCCCCTATAATTCTAATGGTTCCCAAGTTTATCCCTCCAGTTCAGGACAATCTCCTTAGCTTTAGACTCATATTTAATAACTGGTTATATGACATAACAAATTTGATATCTCAGAGTCACGTCAAACTTCATTTTTCAAAATTAAATTCATGTTCTTTTCTCCATAAATTATTCTTTCTTCATTGTTCCCAACTACCATCTATCTATTTATTTATTTTAGAAGTCTAGGAGACATTTTTGATATCTCATTTCCTTCACCACTGACATCCAACTAATTACCAAGGGTTGTTAATGTCATCCCCTAAACATCTGTGGGATGTGAACTTCCTCATCTTTAATTCTATCATCCTGTTCCAAGCCACCATGATCCCTCATGTGGACTGTCTGAATAACATCCTAAATGGTGTTTTCTAATTTACGCCTGCTCCCTACACCCCAACCACTCTCAATATTGCATTCAGAGATTTTTTAAAAAAAAAAATAGAAATCTGTTTCATTTATTTTTCTATTTAAGACTTCTTAATGACTCTCCATTTCTCTTAGGATGAAATCCAAAACCCCCTGTGGCTTTCAAGACCTGTCATTTTAGCCTTAACTTGACAGGTTGTCTGACTGTTCCCTTTAGCCACATTGACTCTTCTCTTTGATTTTTGAAAGTGCCAAGTGCCTTCTGCCTGAGGGGCCTCTCCCATAGGGTACCTGATCTTGGAGATGCTCTCTGCAGCCCAAGCCTTTGTTTGGATAATATCTAATACTCAACTGTCACATTATACCATTAATGTTACTTCTTTTGTGAAGTCTTCCCTGATTCCCCAGATTGCTGTAGGTACCTCAATTATAGGCTCTTATTGCACCACGTAGTCCCTTTAATAGCATTTATAACTATTTTAATTTATAAATAATTCTTCAAATTCCAATACAGCAGTGGTGAGAACTTCTTTATCTAAAGTGCCTAGCATAGAGCCTGGCCCATAGTAGCCACTCAACATGATGTTACAGAATGAACGAGTGAGTGCATTCTCTCTCTCACACACAAATTCTTCTTAAGCAATGGTATTCATAATCATTGGCAATTAAACTTCCTCCTGAACTTTAAAAGAAACATCAGTGAGCAGACTTTTTTAGTATTTAAGCGGTAGTACAGAAAGAAAGGGTAGGTGGAGGGAGAAAAGAAAGGGAAGAGTCCTTGATGGTTTGCTAGTCACTGTCCCAGATGAATTGCTGAATATACACAGCCACCTATTTTGCTATACGAAGACATTCATCTTCTTGTCTCAAGACCAGGGAAAGCAAGTACTTTAGCTTCTGCCACTGTTTATTAACTGAGCTAAAAAAAATTATGCCTTACATTCAAGTTCTACATCCATCTTTTTGTATTTTGTCTTTATCAGATAATTATTTGTGATAATGTATGCCAACAATTCATTCAAGGTTCATAACTGACTTCAGGTTAGAGATAAACAATGAATATATCTGAATGCACACACATTTAAAGTAGAAAACAAACAGAATTAAAATACTATTAGTCTTTTGGAATAATTAAATTTCATGTCCCTGTGTAATTACAAATTTGACAATGATTGTAGTTGCAATAAAGATAAGGCCAGTAGAGAGCACTACATGCACTAACTTTTTTATTTTAATTTTTGGATTACTAGTAACAAAATTTAATAAAACAATGCTATTTCTCATTTTATATTTTACTTTTTTCTCCCATTAATAAATCAATGTCTCATTTTATAGGAAAATTAAGATACTTAAACATCTCTTTGTGTTTTCATTATATGTTCTTATGTCATTTTATTTGGTGGAAAGAAAATATTCACTAAAGCAAATATCTAAGAGTGAATTTTTTAGCCTTTTTATTTTATCTTCCTTTTAGAAGTTTGTCAGTTGGTTGTCCTGCTGTGGCTTGCATGTTGCTGTGATGCTGGAAGCTCTACCACCAGTATTTCAAATACCAGCAGGGTCACCCATGGTCGACAGGTTTCAGCGGAGTTTCCAGACTAAGACAGACTAGGAAGAGGGACTTGGAGGTTTACTTCTGAAAACTGTGGCCAGTGAAAACCTTATGAATAGCAGCTGAACATTGTCTAATATAGTGCACCTCAGGTTGGAAGGCATTCAAAAGATGACTGGGGAAGAGTTGACCTTAACGACGGGGTTGGAATCAAGCTTTCAGGACCTTCATTTGCAGAGGTGGCATGACTCAAAAAGAGAAAAACAGCTGAAAACTTCCATTAATAATGGGAATATGGAATGTACAAAATATGAATCTAGGAAAATTGGAAGTCATCAAAAATGAAATGGACTGCATAAAGATTGATATCCTAGGCATTAAATGAGCTGAAACAGACTGATTTTGGCCATTTTCAATCAGATAATCATATGGTCTACTATGCTGAGAATGGCGTAGTGCTCATTGTCAAAAAGAATATTTCAAGATCTATCCTGAAGTACAGTGCTGTCAGTGATAGGATAATATCCATACACCTACAAGGAAGACCACTTAATATGACTATTATTCAAATTTAGGTACCAACCACTAATGCCAAAGATGAAGAAACTGAAGATTTCAACCAACTTCTGCAGTCTGAAATCGATCGAACATGCAATCAAGATGCATAGATGCATTGATAATTACTGGTGATTGGAATGTGAAAGCTGGAAAGAAAGAAGAAGCATTGGTAGTTGGAAAACATGGACTTGGTGATAGAAATGATGCCAGAGACTGCATAATATAATTTTGCAAGACCAATGAATTTTTCATTGCAAATACCTTTTTTAAACAACATAAATGGCAACTATATACATGGACCTCGACAGATGGAATACACAGGAATCAAATCGACTACATCTGTGGAAAGAGACGATGGAGAAGATCAATATCATCAGTCAGAACAAGGCCAGGAGCCAACCACAGAACAGACTATTGATTGCTAATATGCAAGTTCAAGTTGAAGCTGAAGAAAATTAGAGCAAGTCCATGAGAGCCAAAGTACAACTTTCAGTATATCCCTCCTTAATTTAGAAACCATCTCAAGAATAGATTTGATGCACTGAACACTAATGACCGAAGAGCAGATGAGTTGTGAGATAACATCAAAGACATCATACATGAAGAAAGCAAAAAGTCATTAAAAAGTTTTGTAGGGTAAAAACATCATCAAGTTTAGTGAAGCAAAAAGTAAGTTTTATTTGGCATATATTCAAATGGGCAAAAGTGGGAAAAGGGACACGCATGCTGCCATAGCTATGTCTGCCCGAGTCCAAGGAAATATCACAGAACAGACAAATGTGGGAAAACAGACAAGCATGCAGCTAGAGCCATGTCTGCCCAAGTCCAAACAATATTACAGAACAGGCAAGAACGGGAAAACAGACAAGCATGCTGCCACAGCCATGTCTGCCCAAGTCCAAAGAATATTACAGAATAGGCAAGAATGGGAAAACAGACAAGCATGCTGCCACAGCCATGTCTGCCTGAGTCCCAAGAGTATTAGAGTCATCAGTATATATTAACATTACAAATGGGCAAAACCATTGAAAGCTTACCCTTTTCAGATTGGCTAGAAACTGTGATCCCACATTTTGAATTGTCTTTAACAATCATTGGTACAGGTTTCAGTAACAATAGTCAGGAGGGTCTTCATTGGTCGAACAAATTTCTATTCACTAAATGCTAATAGAAAAAGATAAGAGTAGAAAGTCTTTTGTGTTCTGTTTGATTGGCTTTATGCAAAAGTTTCTCTAAAAGATATTTTCCAAGATTATTTTAGCTATTGTCTTTATACCTCAGGGCCCAGTTGATGTGTTCTTGTGAGTCCTTGTGAGCTCAGCTCCAGATGGGTCACATTCTCTATGCTCAAGGAGAGGGAATAAATGATTCCAATGACATTTCCTAAATCAAAAGACAGGAGAGAAAGAAAAGATCAAAATGGATGTCAAAACAGATTCTGAAACTTGCTCTTGAACTTCAAGTAGCTAAAGCAAAAGGAAGAAATAATGAAGTAAAGGAGCTGAACAGAAGATTTCAAAAGGCAGCTCAAGAAGACAAAGCAAAGTATTATAATGAAATGTGAAAAGACCTGGAGTTAGAAAACCAAATGGGAACAACACACTTGGCATTTCTCAAGCTGAAAAAACTGAAGAAAAAATTCAACCCTTGAGTTGCAATAATGAAGGATTCTACCGGGAAAATGTTGAACGACACAGAAAGCATCAAAAGAAAATGGAAAGAATACACAGAGTGACTGTACCAAAGAGAACTGGTTGACGTTCACACATTTCAGGAGGTAGCATATGATCAAGAACCAATAGTATTGAAGGAAGAAGTCCAAGCTGCACTGAAGACATTGGCAAAAAACGAGACTCTAGGAATTGACAGAATACCATTTGAAATATTTGAACAAACAGATGCAGTGCTGGAGGTGTTCACTCATTTATATCAAGAAATTTGTAAGACAGCTTCCTGGCCAACTGACTGGAACAGATGCATATTTGTACCCATTCCAAAGAAAGATGATCCGACAGAACTCAGAAACTATTGAACAATATCATTAATATCACACAAACAAAATTTGAATGAAGATCATTCAAAAGCAGTTTTAGCAGTGCATCAACAGAGAACTGCCAGAAGTTCAAGCCAGATTCAAAAGAGGACATAGAACAAAGGATATCATTGTTGATCTCAGATGGATCTTGGCTGACAGCAGAAAATACAAGAGAGATGATTCCCTGTGTTTTATTGACTATGCAAAGATATTCCACTATGTGGATCATAACAAATTATGGATAACATTGCAAACAATGGGAATTCCAGAACACTTAATTGGGCTCATGAAGAACCTGTACATAGACCAAGAGGCAGTAGTTTGAACAGAACAAGCGGATACTTTGTGGTTTAAAGTCAAGAAAGGTGTAAGTCAGGGTTGTAACTTTTCACCATACTTATTCAATCTGTATGCAGAGCAAATAATTGGAGAAGCTGGACTATATGAAGAAGAATGTGACACCAGGACTAGAGGAAGACTCATTAACAACCTGTGTCATGCAGATGACACAACCTTGCTTGCTAAAAGTGAAGAAGACTTAAAGCACTTACTGATGAAGATCAAAGACTACAGCCTTCAGTATGAGTTGCACCTCAACATAAAGAAAACAGAAATTCTCACAATTGTACCAATAAGCAATATCGTGATAAATGGAGAAAATATTGAAGTTGTAAAGGATTTCATTTTACTTGGATCCATAAACAATGCCTGTGTAAGCAGCAGTTAAGAAATCAGATGACATATTTTGTTAGGCAAATCTGCTGCAAAAGACCTCTTTAAAGTGTTAAAAAGCAAAGATGGCACTTTGAGGACTAAGGTGCACCTGACCCAAGCCATGGCATTTTCAATTGCCTCATATGCATGGGACAGCTGGACAATGAATAAGGAAGGCTAAAGAATTATTGATGCACTTGAATTATGGTGTTGGTGAAGAATATTGAATATACCATAGACTGCCAGAAAAATGAACAAATCTGTCTTGGAAGAAGTACAGCCAGAACACGCCTTAGAAGCGAGGATGGTGAGATGTTGTCTCACATACTTTGTACGTGTTATCAGGAGGGACAAGTCCCTGGAGAAGTACATCATGCTTGGTGTTATGGATTGAATTGCGTTCCCCAAAAAATGGCTGGTCTATAATTCCCAGTATTGCGTTATTGTCCAGCATTTTGTCATCTGATGTGATTTTCCTACCTGTTGTAAATCTTACCTCTACAATGTTAATGAGGCAGGATTAGAGGCAGTTATGTTAATGAGGTAGGACTCAATCTGCAAGATTAGGTTGTGTCTTAAGCCAATCTCTTTTGAGATATAAAAGACAGAAGCGAGCAGAGAGACATGGGGACCTCATACCACCAAGAAACAAGAGCTGGGAGTGAGCTCCTCCTTTGGACCTGGAGTTCCTGCACTGAGAAGCTCCTAGATCAGGAGAAGACTGATGACAAGGACCTTCTCCCAGAGCCAACAGAGAAAGAAAGATTTCCCCTGGAGCTGGCACCCTGAATTGGGACTTCTAGCCTCCTAGACTGTGAGAGAATAAATCTCTGTTAAAGTTATCCACTTGTGGTATTTCTGTTATAGCAGCGCTAGATACCTAAGGCACTTGGTAAAGTAGAAGGTCAGCAAAAAAGAGGAAGACCCTCAGCGAGATGGATTGATGGATTGACCCAGGGGCTGCAATCATTGGCTCCAGTATAGCAAAGATTGTGAGGATGGTGCAGGACAGGGCAGTGTTTCCTTCTGTTGTACACAGGGTTGCTCTGAGTGGGAACAGACTTAAAGGTACCTAACAACCACAACAGATTTATATACTCTTAGTCTCTTACTTGAAAATTATGGTGATCATCTTTGACTTACTGGACTGCTAGATGGTGCATTTAACCATATATTTATAACTAAAAAAATGACCATCAGTCTATGGCAACTAAGTTTTTTAAAAAAATCACTTTAGCATTTTAGACTTTAGAAATCCAATTAAATATGACATTTCTGTAGATAAGAGCTATCAAGTGGCATATGAAAAAATGCATAAGACGAAGCAGGAATACAAGGATCATGGATTTTATAATCTGGAAGTACATCACTGAAAATGGCCACATTAGCACTGGATTATACAAAAAGTACAAGGCCAGACCCAGCAGAATTCATGCTCATAAAGAAGATATAAACAAAAAATATTTTCATTTGCAGCACTGTTTGTGATAGCAAAAACCCAGAAACAAACCTGAAAGTACATCTATAAGAGATTATTCAAATAAATTATAGTATTCAATGGAATTTTATGAAGCAGTTAGTAAGGATTAGCTAAGTCCATATATATTAATATGAAAAATATCCCTAAGATAAAATAAATCAAATATGGTACAAAATACCATGTGTAGCATAATCCTACTTGTGTTTAAAAAAAACATATGCTCACACACATGCATATATACAGAAAATTTCTGGAAGAATACACAAAAATCTCCCTGTTAACATTCGTCACTTATGTTGAGTGAGCAGGCTTAGGGATCTATGATGGTGGTGTTGTTAGACGCCATCATGTCAGTTCCGACTCATAGTGACCCTATAATAGCAAGGAGAATTATCCCTTCGTAATACCCTTCAAATTGTTTGCCATGTACATTGTACTGCAATTAAAATTTCAAACAATAACAACAAAAAACCTTGTTAAAATAGAAATTGAATTAAAATTAAATTATCAAATAAAAGAGCCAGTACAATAGTTTACTTGTTCATCCTAGATAAAGACAGAGATTTACTTTGTTGACTTTTTCCACTTATTTGGGATTTCTTTGATTTGTGGTCTAGACAAATATATTTGTTCAGCTTTGTTTGCCACAATTGATCTATGCAAAATCTAGGTGACACGAAACTTGAGATATTCATTTAGAGTTAAGTCTGTCTTCAATTGTCTCATTTTTTCCCCCCATTCTGGTTAAATCCTCAAAGGATCTGTAATAAAGCCATAACTGAATTTACTGTATGAGTAAAGGCTTTGAGCAAGAAGTAAAATTAAGAAATCTTTGAAAGAGGAAACTTCTCAGAGGCACTGCATTTCAGGATGTTGACCTGCCTTGTAAAACTACACAGACCTGGGAATGGCGTAAGATTACGAGCATCAAAAAGGTCTGCCTACACGGACAAGGGTTAAGAGTTCACCTAGGACCAGAAATGCCAGAAGGTGGAGAAGCTGAGGGTGGGGAACTTTGTTTTAGAAAAGCATAATTTGATTCCACTGATAGGTTTCGAGAAAAGGATACTTTGTGCTCATAGTGATGCTATGATAGCAAGGGGAATTATCCCTTTGTAATACCCTTCAAATTGTTTGCCATGTACATTGTATTGCAGGTTAAGTCCAGAAATATCATATTTAAATGTAAACTAATTAAAATTGTAGTGATTTTTGTTGTATGTCAGGGATTCTAGGCTAAAAAGTAAAGAGAGTTAGGAACTAAGTCTCTTCTGAATGTGCTCTCCACGCTAATGGTGCATTTAGCTTTTAAACTTGCTAATTGCTGGCATGTATGTTCCTCAGCACGTCTAGTGTAGACTGTTACTAAGCTCAATTACTGTACAGTGTAGGAAAAGGGGAAATATTTGAAAATGGCCCTTTCATCTGTTTTTCCCTAGCATCTTTAATTAATTTTATAGTACCAGAATTAGAAATAATACTGCTAGAAGAAATAAATTGAGCTGGATTATAAAAAAAAAAGTCAGCAATTGAGATTTTTTTAAGAGAAAGTGATTTCAGCCATATCTGAATGAAGATGAACAAGTCCAGACCATATATTAGTGTCCTTTCCATGGATCAAGGTAACAGTATTACCTCCTCGCCATAAGATTCCCCAGCAACATAAACACCCCATTATAATAACAGGTCCATGTCCCTTCTTTTTCTTTAGTTTCCCATGAAATTCCTTAGAAGATCCTGCTCCACTTGATTAGCAATCTTCTGAATCAAAATTGTAAAGAGTAGCTCTTCCTCCTCAAAGCTATAATGTTTTATTATCTACATGCAGGAAAGAAAAGATCTCCAAGTTTCTTCTGAAAGCTAGCTTAAACTGCCTCCAGGAAGCCTGTATAGAAAGCAAACTTTCCTTTTTTTTTTTTTTTCTGTATGCCTTTGGTACATACAAATTTATTTTATAATTTGTTCTTGATGATACATTTGAAATTAATTCCATGTCTTCTTCCTACATGCTTCTATTTCATTTCCAATTACTTTGTAAGCACCTCAGAGATAACATGAATGTCTCCTACTTCTTCTAACTCCAATCCGGGTCCAGTGTTCTAGTTAGTACTTCATCAAGTAGAATGTGGATTTGGTTTTAAAATTTTTCTATCAAGTGCAATGTGACTTTTTATCTGAACACTTAAAAGTAGCCCCTTCCACTGCTGCATATTTCATCACAACTTCCTGTTTTATTTTCTTCATGGACATAGTGGTGTGCTCATAAATGTTTACCAATCAGCTTTCCAGAGAAAAAACGAAAACCTTCATATGTAGGATCTGCTGATTCCCACAGTATACATACTTCCACCATTGCCAATATCAAGCTACCAATGTGATATCACTGAATGTAATTTTGGCACGAGATGTACAATATTGGGACTCAGATACCAGTGTGAACAGGCTTCAGCACACCACTCTGTGATATTCATGATTACATAAGATTATCTGGTTTATTAATTGTTTATTTGGATTTCACTGTCTGCCTTCTTAGAAATTAAGCTCCATAAAAGAAAAGGGATTTGTTCTGGCATAGAACAGTGGCTGGTATACAACAAAACCAATTGCTTGTTGAGTTGATTCTGGCCCATGGCAACCCCATGTGTGTCAGAGTAGAACTGTACTCTATAGGGTTATCAATGGCTTTTCTTTTGAGATGACTCTGGGAGGACACGAACCTCCAACCTTTCCTTTACCAGCTGAGTGCAGTTAACTATTTGCACCATCCAGGGATTGTGCCTAGCATATTAAAAACAACAAACAGTTGTTACTGAGTCAATATCAACTCATGGCTACCCCCATGTGTTGTAGAGTAGAACTGCACTCCATAGGGTTTTCAGAAGCAGATCACCAGGCCTTTCTTCCAAGGCACAATCTGCTAACCTTTACCTTAGCAGTCGAGTACTTAATTGTTCTGTGCCATCAAGGGGCTCCTGTATCTCTTAGCCTTTCCCAAAAGTATAAATATGAGGTTAACACGCAGAAATAAAAGAAAAAAATGTAAACTTTGAACTTAACTATATGATCAAACATAACCTCCGAATGTGAAAATAGAAAAATGAAAAACCAAAAAAAAAAAATCATTTCATATTCTATAAGTTGAACAACTATAAAAAAGATACCCTAAAACCTGAAAGACTATGGGCAAACAAGAGTAACAGTTAATTATTATACTTAGGATTTTCATGATGACTGGTAAGGTAAGGTAATGCAAATAAAATCCTACAACTGAGAAATAGTTATTCTTAGTTCAGATTTTCTCCTCTAAAGTTCTTTATCATTTCTGACTTTTTATAAGTTTATTTCATCTTTAATTTTCTATCATCCAACTCTAATTTGCTAACTCTTCATTCTGATGTTTACTATTTTAATGTAGATGCTACAACACCAATTTCTTCTTAGCCCAGGTTCTATTTGTACATTTCATTGTATCATGGGCACAAATTAATTCATGAAAGGTTCATTATATTCCTCTTAATTATATTACTTTCTATCACCTGACTGTCAATGGCCCTCTTTAGGCTTGTTTTTCTTGCACTCCAAATTAAACTGCTGTTACCCAAATATGCACCATGTCTGTTCTATCCGTGGTTTTGTTCTCCTGCTATCTGGAATGCCCTTCTCTCTCTCTCTGCCTTTTGTGATCCTAAAATTATTCTTGATGTAATTCAATTGTCTGATTACCAATCCTTTGCATAGCACTTGGTCACTAATTGGTCTCTTTCTTGTTTGCTTATTAGTTTGTTTATTGTCTTTCTCCCACCTCTACAATGTAAGTAGAATGAGAATAGAACTTTGTTTTCTTATTCACTGCTATATCCTAGTGCCTACAACAGTGCCTGACACATATTAACTACATTAAGTATTTGTTGAATGAACAGATAAATGATTAGCTATCAAAAAAAATCTAAGGATAAAATAAATACAGTAAGATGCTCTACGATGATTAAAAAACACACAAACATTTATATTTCAAAGTAAATGTTGGCACTTCACCTTAAACTAGTGCTATTTTGACAAAGGAAGATAATGTGATATCCTGAATCAGTCAAAAATAATTTCTAACACCCAAGGTTGAAAGAATACCAGTTTTAAGGTGTTATTTTCTCATATGAAGCTGTGCTTATTTATACTCCATTTATAATCCCACTAAACACATTTTCTTGGTATGGTAAGGCTTTATGTAAACTTTCTTTTGATTTTGTCATATAATTTTAAAACATTCAGTTAAGTGAAACAGAGCTTAACATAGCTTTGAATAAATTTTCTATTAAGAACAGAGTTTATACTTCAAAGCAGGTGTTCATTTTGACATTAACCTATATTTATATAGAATAGAACCAATATCACAGTTCTTTTCTCTTTTGAACGAACTTTCCTCCATGCATTCCTCTCTCTGATTATATCTCAAGCACAAAAAAAAAAAAAAAAAAAAGGAGAAAGGACATGTATGTATCTGTAACTCTGAAAATAAGCTGAGATCACTAACTCTTCCACAATAAAGAATGAAGAGTGGCATTTTCTCAGCGGAAGGCGCAAAGGCTCTTGAATCCAGACACTACTATTCTTACGCATGTTGCTTATCCTCTCTGAGCCTCAGTTTACTTACCTATACAACTGAAATAACAATACCTACTTTTCAGGGCTGAGAAGAGAGGGAGATAGAGAGACCAATCTAGCACCAAACCTGGCTCCTAGAAAGTGTTCAATAAGTACTTAATTACTTTAAATTCCTTTCAAGATATAGTTACCAATGAACAAAACTACTACATAACATTTAGTGAAAGAGTGTTGTGATGATGTACCCAAACAGCTAAGACAAAAGTGTAATTTCAGGTGTTGTAACAGTTCACTGATTAATACACAATCAACAAAGCAACTTCAATGGAATAGGTCAAGTATATTGACTTTGATTAAACACTGGTTATTACAGGAGTGGCCCAGGTGATTATTTATGAGATCTTAGCATGATATACTTACCTAGAGTCCCTGGTTGGTACAAACAGTTAAGCGCTCGACTACAAGCCAAAAAAGGTGGTGGTTTGAACCTACCCAGAGGCACCTCAGAAGACAGGCCTGGTGATCTGCTTCTAAAAGGTCACAGCCTTGAAAACCCTATGGAGCACAGTTATACTATGACACACATGGGGTCGCCATGACTCAATGGCAACTAACAACAACATTTACCTAAGCAAAAGAAGAGATTAAGACATTTTTCTTACATCTCTACAAGCCTCAAATAGGGATCCACAAATGTTATTGGAGAGATTGTATTTAGTTATTTATATTCCATAAAGAAGCCCAGGTGGCTCAATGGTTAAAGCGCTAGGCTGCTAACCAGGCAGTTTGAACTCACCAGTGGCTCCATGGGAAAAAAGACATGGCAGCTTGCTCCCGTAAAGATTACACCCTAGGAAACCCTATGGGGGAGTTCTATTTTGTGCTGTAGGGTTACTATGAGTCAGAATCGATCTGATGGCTCATAACACTTCATAAGCACAAATTTTAACAGATAAGCGGTTTATTATCCATTTCCTATACCTATGTAGACATAAGCTAACCATACTGAATTTGCCACAACTAGATATAATAACTGACGAATATATGGATTTGTGCTTCCTCTTACTTTCACTTTTAATCCTTAAAAAAAAAAAAACCCACAGTCAACACAGAATGATAGAGCAAACTTTCAATTAAGAAACTCAAAGTGTAAGTCTAGAAACATGCTATTAAATGTTTGATGCTAGTATAGACCCTTTTGCTCATTGATTCAGCCACTATTATTAAGCACCTGCTGTGTGCCAGAATCTGTTCTAGGTGCTGGTGATACATCAGGAAACAAAAAAACAAGACACGCTTCCTTCATGGACCTAACAATCTGGGATTTGTGTTGAAATAGGTACAATTATGGCTTTTAGACTTACGAATCAAGCAGCTCAAATACATATTTGTAATAAAGTATGTTGTTGAAAGAACTACATTAGTAGCCAAGGGATTTGTATGTTCATTTTATCCTTGATTATTGAATGAGGTTTGATACTTTCTTTTCCAAACCTTGGAATACATTCTGCTATCATTGTGCACAATTCAACTTTGTTCTGTTGTTTGATTCCAGGGATTTGAATAATGATAATCAGCCTTAGAGTTGTTGCCTCCTCCTCTGACCTTCCACCAAAAAAAAAAAAAAATCCACGCACATTGCCATCAAGTTGATTCCAACTCAAAGCAACCCTATAGGGCAGAGCAGAATTGCCCCATAGGGTTTCCAAGGAACAGCTGGTGGATTTGAACTGCAGACCTTTTGGTTAGCAGCCACTGCACCACCAGGTCCCCTCCTGTATATGGTCCTTAGAGCACTTATTGCACGGGATTCTCTTGGCCTACTCAAATATTTGTCTCCCGAACTGTACTGAGCACTGTCCAGGGATGATGGCCATGTTTCGTTAATCTTTGCATGCTTAACACCTAGCACAATGCCTACTGACAGTGCAGGCAGGATGTATATTTGTTGTGTAAATAAATTTGTACATACTCTTTTCAAAGTGCATGATAAGCATGATTTTATTAAACTGTCACACAACTGAATGTGATTGTAGAGTAGCATTATTTACCGCATATTACAGAATCTCTGTGAGACTGAAGGATATCATTCCCCTTGTTTTACAGATGAGGAAACTAGGGATCAGTGAGAGATGACTTCTGAAGAGCAAATAACTAAAACTTGAATTTCAAGGTCATGATTCTTTCTACAACACTAAATGAAATTATAGGCATACTGAACTACTACTTTAAGTGTGCTTTTAGGGTCTGTTAGATGTGTGGGCAATCATCTCTGACTTTCTCACTCAGCGACGAAATCTTACTTTTCTTTCAAGTATAGTGCATATGATGGAGAAGACCTTCAGAGCTCATCCATATCGTAATCAGAAGAAAATGGCACGGATTACATGCAAATATTTTGTTGCAAAATTTTGTTTGCCTTTAAGAGTTAATTGCTAGCTAAAACAATTCTGGTCTGCCACAGTGAGAAGGATGGAGGCATCTTTTCCATTTCTAATCCTGAAACAACACCCATCACATTCTGCTTATTCAAGGTTTCTCTGTCCTTCTCAATTTCTTGATCTTTCCAGGAAATAAGAGTCCCTGCCATGGCAAGTTAGTGAAAGTAGTTTGTTGGGGAGAAGAGGTCTCAAAACTAGTATTTGGAAGTTCTAGTACTTGAAGCCTGATCAGCTGACTCTAAAGTCAGTTTTTTAATAACATTATCTCTACTAGATCACAGGCTACACAAAGAGAGGGGCTGTATTGAACCCTAAGGCAGTGCAAGACACATGGCCTGTAACACTCCTAGCTCAATTCCTGACACACATGTTAATTAATCAGTAAGTGACACCTCTGAATACCCACTGGCTATAGATCAAAATGGAAAGGTGCTAGGTACGTATTTTTCTCACTTAGTGATAGAAACTGTTCTTCCTTCTTTTTTTTTTTTAATTTAAAACTTTGTTAGAAAGTTTGCTTTTAAAATCAATTATTTTCTAGGCAATCTACTCCGGACACCTACTGATGGAACCCTGGCCTTAAGTCCGTTATCTTGTTATAAGTCAACATTCCAAAAAACTTTAACAGAAATCAACAGCAACCATAATTAAATCCCAACGTTTCTGATGTTAGAAACATTTTCTCTCTAAAGAGGGGATTACTGGGCTGACATTTTCTCTTAATCTGAAAAAGCTCATCTCCCTGCCCTCCTCCCCCATATCCCCTTTCCATCACCGCCTCCCTCTTCCCTCCCCCCACCCCGACCATTTTATTTGAGTAGAAAGTTGAAAGAAAGCAACACGCCATTTACACCCACCCAGCGCTCCTGTGGGTGGAATAGCAAAGTTCTATGGCAAAGCCTTCCTGCCAGAGCCTGTAGATGCAGTCGCTCTCCGGTACCTGCTCAGCTTCCCGCCGCGTCTGAAGGTTTGCCCGACGCGGAACGGTGGCGTCTCCATCTAGCTGCCAACCCTTCCCAAGCTTTCTTCTCCTCCACCACCACCACCTTCCCTCCCTCCCCTTCCTCTCCCTCCTTTCCGTCTTTCAACTCCACCCCCACCCCCAATCTCCTCCTCTTTTTCTCACTACTAGCGGTTGCCGTTGCTGAAGCCGAGCGTCACTTCGGCTTCCACGGCAGACATGGCGACATTGACAGTGGTCCAGCCGCTCACTCTGGACAGAGGTAAGGGAGCGGCTCTCCCGCCCAGCCACCGCGTCCCCTCTGCGTCCCCTCTGTCTCTGCCAACTCCCACCGGGACAGCAGGATGCGCTCGGGCAGGGGGAGTTGGGCGAATGAGGACGAGCCGAGAAGGCGTTCGTGCCGAGAACAGGACACTTTCTTCCCTTACTCCCTGCCACGTCCCCGCTGCCCCTGAACATTGCACTCGCTCGGCCGAGGGCTGCCTTCTCTGAGCTCCGGAGCCCCCGCCGCCACTCCCAGCCCCTCGCCCTCTCCCGGCCACTCTCCTAGCAGCCGGCTTTGTTGGCTGCGCGGGGACCGCTAGGCGCCCGGGGCTCGGGGTTGGAGCGGGGCAGAGAGGAAGCTCGCTGCGCTGGGCGAGGGCGCCTGCAGCCGGAGACCAGAGGAGGCAGGTTACAGAGCATTCTGCCAGCCAGCACGGCCGGGACCCCAGGAGGAAGGAAGTTTGTCCGGGCGCTGGGGCGATGGTCGCGGGGGTGCCTGTGCTGGGGCGCCTGGAGCCTGGGCTGCCGCAGCGGGGAGCTGCCTCCTGCCGAAAGGGCTGCCGGAGGGCTGGTAGTCGTGCCCGGGCCAGGGGCGCAGCGTCGCGGAAGCCCAGTGTCGCTTTCCCCGGGTTCGCGCTCCAAAGGGTTGTGCGGGTCGCGTTTGCCCCCGCCACTGGCAGCTCCCCGCCCAAGTAAGCCTCGTCTTCTTCCAGCCCGGTGCCACCACGGTGCCCGGGCTGCAAAGGCGCTGCATCCAAGCGCAGGCTGGGTTAAAATTCAACTTCTGACCTGCGACCCTGTGCGTCCCACTCTGTCTGACCCCAATGGGGAAGTAGTGTTTGCTTCCTTCCCAGGACCTCATCTAGCCTAAGAATGGAGTCCTACGCTGCGACCCATGGCCTATCTGGTGCACCAGTGCGGGTTCATACCCTTCCCTGTGTGTTCGGGTTTTCTTTCTGGCTTCCGACGTCCAGTTATGAAGGCGCTTGAGTCTCACTGCTCTGCAGCGGAGGGCACCCGCTTGTCCTCGTCGGCAGCGGCCGAATTTAGGACCCGGGGCCATTTGGAAATAGTGTGCTCAAATGAAAACGATTTAGTCCTGTGTGCCTCTAAAAATTTTCTTTCTAGCAAATTAAACTGGAAGGTAGGGCAATGCAAAGAGCATCCTACTGCGAGCGCAGTAAAAAACCAGCGAACTCAGGTTAAGGTTATTAATTTGAAGAAATTGTCGGTGACTTTAACGCAACTGTTGGCGCCAGAACAGACGTTATGTGGTGCCCATGACAATGTCACTTGGAGTAAGAGTTGAAAAATTAAGAAAATAAATATATATTGGTTTTATATTGGGAAATGTTGATATGCAAACTAGTAAATTAATAACAGTAGTTAAAGAGCTCTGAAATCCATTGTATAATCCATTATTTCACCCCAGTATCATCATCTGCACTAAGCAGGATAAATCCATTGCCGGTAAGAACCAAACAGATGGCAAGCTATTAGAAATTACGGATTTCCCAAGTATTTCTGTTTTAATGTGATGAGCTCTTATATTTTCTCAGTCTTATATAGGGTCTCTATGAGTTGAAATTGACTCGACCGCAACGGGTTTGGTTTTAGGTATATATTTCATAGTCTTTAAACATCCCAAGCAAAATAAAAAGACTTAGGAGCAAAATCTCCAAGAAAATGGTATACCTGAGCAATTTTGTATAATATTAATAGTGTTACTGTTGTTTGTCAAGTGGATTCCCTCATGGGGACCCCATGGGAATACAATAGAACTGCCCATAGGCTTTTCAAGGCTGTGACCTTTCAGAAGCAGATCCCCAGGCCTGTCTTCCAAGGTGCCTCGAGGTGGGTTCAAACCACCAACCTTTCCACTAGTAGCAGAGTGCTTAACCTTTTGCACCACCCAGAGAGATTAAAACACAACAGAACAGAACAAAATTAACTTCTTGTTTTTAACCTTAGCCTTTAGACACTCATTCAGTTGTTGAGAGGAGGTGCTAATGAGATCTCTTCTTGAAGTTTTGTTCTTCTTCACAGTCAGGCTATACCCATCCTTCCCAGTGTGATTGGGTCCATGCAGTGGCCAGGAGGCAGGCTGGGTGAGCCTATGGATAAATTTGAGTAAATTCACCAGCAGCTCACACAAAGTGTGTGATTTATGGAGGAGGGGTTATTGGCATGATTACCAAGCATGAAGTCAATATATATAAATAGTTTTTTCCCTGCCTTATTAAAATATGGTTAACAATTTTTTTCCATCATTAAACTGATAAAAGAAGGGATTCTGCAAAATTGTTTCCAGAAAAGAAAACTCTTTTAATACGAAAATTAGTATTTAAACAAAATTCCAGTAACACCTATCTAGATCATAGTTGAAACTTGGTTACCCATTTTGGATTACTAAATTAACCTGCTGGGCATCATTTTCCCTCTGTGACATGTAAAGGGTTTGGATTAAGATATTTCGACACTATGCAATTGTAGCAGTCTATACTTTGATTCCACCACTTGTCTGTCCTTGGTCATACTGTGGTTGCTTGCCTGTTGCTGTGATGCCAGAAACTATGCCACAGGTACTTCAAATACCAGCAGGGTCACTCATGGTGGACAGGTTTCAGTGAAGCTTCCAGATTAGGACAGAATAGAAAGAGGGACTAGGCAGTCTACTTCTGAAAAAATTGGCAAGTGAAAACCTTATGAATAGCAGTGGAACATTGTCTGATACAGTGCCAGAAGATGGGCCCCTCAGGTTGGAAGGCACTCAAAATACTACTGCAGAAGAGCTGCCTCCTCAAAGTAGAGTTGACTTTAAGGACATGGATGGAGTAAAGCCTCGGGACCTTCATTTGCTGATGTGGCATGAATCAAAATGAGAAGGAACAGCTGCAAATATCCATTAATTATTGGAACACAGAATATACTAAGTATGAATCAAGAAAAATTGGACATTGTCAAAAATGAAATGATCAATATCCTAGGCATCAGTGAGCTGAAATGGACTGGTATTGTCCATTTTGAATCAGACATTCATATCGTCTACTCTGCTGGGAATGACAAAGAGGAATGGCATCGCATTCCTTGTCAAAAAGAACATTTCAAGATCTATCCCGAAGGACAACACTGTCAGTGATAGAATAATACCCATACGTCTACAAGGAAGAGCAGTTAATATGACTGTTATTCAGATTTATGCACCAACTGCTGTCATGGATTGAATTACGTCCCCCAGAAGACATGTACATCAACTTGGATAGGTCATGATTCCCAGTATTGTATGATTGTCTGCCATTTTATCATCTGATGTGGTTTCCCTATGTGTTGTAAACTCTATCTCTATGATGTAATAAGGTGGATTACAAGAGTTATCTGATGAGGTCTACAAGATTAGACAGTGTCTTAAGCCAGTCTCTTGAGATATAAAAGAGAGAAGGAAGCAGAGAGACGTGGGAACCTCATACCACCAAGAAAGAAGTGCCAGGAGCAGAGCGTGTCCTTTGGACTTGAGGTTGCTGTGCTGAGATGCTCCCAGACCAAGGGAAGACCAATGCATCACAAGGACCTTGCTCCAGAGCTGACAGAGAGAGAAAGCCTTCCTCTGGAGATGATTCCCTGAATTTGGACTTGTAGCCTACTGGACTGTGAGAGAATAAATTTTTCTTTGTTAAAGCCATCCACTTGTGGTATTTCTGTTACAGCAGCACTAGATGATTAAGAGATCCACATCTGTGCCCATTCAAAAGAAAGTTGATCCAACCGAATATGGAAATTTCAAACAATATCATTAATGTCACACACAAGTAAAATTTTGCTGAAGATCATTCAGAAGCGGTTGTAGCAGTACATTGACAGAGAACTGCCAGAAGTTCAAGCCAGATTCAAAAGAGGACGTGGAACCAGGGATATCATAACTGATGTCAGACGGATCCTGGCTGAAAGCAGGGAGTACCAGAAAGATGTTTACCTGTGTTTCATTGACTACGCAAAGGCATTTGACTGTGTAGATCATAACAAATTATGGATAACATTGTGAAGAATGGGAGTTCCAGAACACTTAATTGTGCTCATGAGGAACCTGTACATAAACCAGGAGACAGTCATTTGAACAGAACAAGAAGACATTGTGTGGTTTATAAGCAGAAGGAGCCCTGGTAGCGCAGTGGTTAAAAGGTTGGCTGCATACCAAGAGGTCAGAATCCACCAGCGGCTCCTGGGAAATCCTATAGGTCAGTATGACTCTGTCCTATAGGGTAGCTATGAGTTGAAATTGACTTGATGGCAATGGGTTTTGTTTTTTTTTTAATTTGGTTTTTATAATCAGGGAAGATGTGCATCCAGCTTGGATACTTTCACCATACTTATTCAATCTGTGTGCTGCGCAAATAATCTGAGAAGCCAGACTATACTATATAAAGAAGAATGTGGCAGCAGGATTGGAGGAAGACTTATTAACAACCTGTGATATGTAGATGACACAACCTTGCTTGTTGAAAGTGAAGAGGGCTTGAAGCACTTACTAATGAAGATTAAACACTATGGCTTTCAGTATGGATTGCAGCTCAACATAAAGAAAACAAAAATCCTCACAACTGGACCAATAAGCAACATCATGATAAACAGAGAAAATAATCAAGTTGTTAAGGATTTCTTTTAACTTGGATACACAATCAACACCCATGGAAGCAGCAGTCAAGAAATCAAACAATGCATTGCATTGGGCAAATCTGCTGCAAAAGACCTCTTTAAAGTGTTGAAAATCAAAGATTTCACTTTCAGGACTAAGGTTTGCTTGACTCAAGCCATGGTATTTTCAGTCTTCTCATGTGTATGTGAAAGCTGGACAATGAATAAGGAGCACCAAAGAAGAATTGATGTCTTTGAATTATGGTGTTGTTGAACAATATTGAGTATACCATGGACTGCCAAAAGAACGAACAAATCTGTCTTGGAAGAAGGACAGCCAGAATGCTCCTTAGAAGCGAGGATGGCAAGACTGAGTCTCACTTACTTTGGACATGTTATTAGGAGGGACCAGTTCCTGGAGAAGGACATCGTGCTTGGTAAAGTACAGGGTCAGAGAAAAAGAGGAAGACCCTTAAGGAGACAAATTGATGCAGTGGCTGAAACAACAGGCTCAAACTTGGCAGCAATTGTGAGGATGGCAGAGGAGCAGTTTTTCGAGCTTTTGTTCATGGGGTCACTGTGAGTGAGAACTGACTCAATGGCATCTAACAACAGCAACGTAATTTAATTAATTAAAATTAGGTCT
Source organism: Trichechus manatus latirostris (assembly GCF_000243295.1). Taxonomy (NCBI): domain Eukaryota; kingdom Metazoa; phylum Chordata; class Mammalia; order Sirenia; family Trichechidae; genus Trichechus; species Trichechus manatus. Next base: position 783,058 of record NW_004444061.1, read on the forward strand.
CACTTTTTTGTCACCTATTTAGAGGTTTTCTAGATCACATCCTCTCCCAGGTTGCCATAGTTATCTTTGATGTGCTCTGAAATCACCCTCTGCTTTGCCCCCATCAAAGGCACATTGGCTTTGCCTCCCCATTGGATGGAGCACTGTGAGGGAAGAGTCCATTTCAAAATTTAAAATTCCTCTTTGTATTCTCAATGTTTGCCGTAGATCAAAAAGTAATGGAAGATAGTAAGTGAACTAACAACTGTCTGCAATTTAAACAATGTTAAAATATATAATCTTAGTAGTGAACTGAGGCACATTTTATAGATTCACAAAATTTTGGCCCGGGGAAGGATGTTATAGATAACATAGGCCAGTGGTTTTTAACCTTTCTTTTCCCCTACACGCTTGACAGATTCACTTCAATAACAGTAGCTCACTAAAGCAGTGATTTATTAATTAAACAGGAGGGCAAGGTAGAGAAAGGAAAGAAGATACTCGACAAAGCCCTCTGTTATGGATTGGATTGTGCCCCCCTAAAGGATCCGTTGAAGTCCTAATCGCTATACTTGTGAATGTGACCCTCTTTAGGGAAATAGGCTCTTTCTTTGAAGATATTATCAGTTAAATCATACTGGATAGAGTGTGTCCTAATCCCAGTCCCTTCTTACTGGTGTTTTATAAAAGGGGAGGACACATAGGGATATAGGGAGTGACGCATAGGGGGAAGATAGGTGAAATGTGATAAAAGAGGCAGATGCATCTATAAGCAGCATAGGAGCACTAAGGATTGCTAGCAGTCACCAGAAACTACCGGAAGGAATTTATACAGCCTGACCATTCCTAAATTCAGGCTTCTAGTCTCCGGAACATGAGGCAATGAATTTGTTTTTTCAAGGCACCTACTTTGTGGTAGTTTATTGTGGCAGCCCTGGAAACTAAGACACCCCCCAAGGGCACCTCAGAGGACATGGATACACAATGCACTATTTGAGAGCTGTTGGCTCTTTTCAAGTATCTTCATTTTACAAATGAAAAATACAAAAATGAGATGGTAGATGTTTTCGAGGCCACATTACTAGTTAGTAGGAGTTTTTATGCTAAAACTCAATTATCTTCTTGTTTGGTGCTCTTTGGCAGCATAAACTAATTCATCTGGAATTGTCAGGGCAAAGGTTTTAAGCAAACAAAAATAAACATTAGACTGAAATTAAGATTTACTCCTTCCAGAATATAAAAGATGTAATAGAAAATTAAGCAACTCGGAATTCAACACCTAGTTTCTTGGGTGTTTTCTGGGAAGCAGGCCTTTTCTAGGTCCAGGCCGGGCCTTGAAAGATGACCAGCGTGATTTAAGGGTTTCATGGCTTTGTGCGTGTCTTAACTCTTTTCACTCGGCCATTAAAACCACAGTTTATCAAAACCTCCATGATATTGTGAAAGATGAGAAGATATCTGTTCAAGACGCTCATTGAACCCCACATAAGGTAGATTCCAAAAGAAAGTCACCAAGACATATAATCAAACTTGCCAAAACCAAAGATAAAGAGAGAATTTTAAGAGCGGCTGGGAAAAACGAAAAGTTATTTACAAATGAGAGTCAATAAGACTAAGCTCGGACTTGTCAGCAGAAACCATGCGGGCGAGAAGGCAATGGGATGACATATATAAAGCCTTGAAGGAAAAAAATTGCCAGCCAAGAATTATATATCCAGCAAAACTGTCTCTCAAATATGATGGCAAAACTAGGGCATTTCCAGATAAACAGAAGTTTAGGGAATTTGCAAAAACCAAACCAAAATTACAAGAAATAATAAAGGGAGTCCTCCAGTTAGAAAATAAATAACGTCAGGTAACCACCCAAGACTAGAACACAGATTGGGCAACCAGACATCAACCCAGATAGAGAAGTCACAAAAATCAAGCTAAAACACTGAACAAAGAGAAACAGAGATGTCAATATGTAAAAGATAACAACACTAAAACAAAAAAGAAGGGCTGAAAAATGTAGACATAGATGTTTTCATTTGGAGAGGAGGTCAAGGCGATATAAAGAAATAAAAGATTGGTTTAAACTTAGAAAAATAAGGGTAAATATTAAGGTAACCACAAAGGAAACTAACAATCCAACACATCAAAATAAAAAACAAGAAAAATGTAAAGACTCAGCAAATACAAAACCAACAACAATGAAAAGGTTGAAAAGAAAATACATAAAGAAAAATGACTCAGCACAGAAAATTAAGTGGAACAACAAAATTCTCAACAGTACACAAAAAAAGACATCAAAATGACAGCACTGAACATATATCTATCAATAATTACTCTGAGTTTAAATGGAATAAATGCACCAATAAAGAGACAGAGAGTGGCAGAATGGATTAAAAAACAAGATCCGTCTATATGCTGCCTACAAGAGACACACCTGAGACTTAAAGACATGAACAAACTAAGACTCAAAGGATGGAAGAAAATATATCGAGCAAATAACACTCAAAAAAGAGCAGGGGTGGCAATATTAATCTCTGACAAAATAGAATTTAAAATCCACTACAGAGGATAAGGAAGGACACTATATAATGATTAAAGGGTCAATACACCAGGAGGACATAACTGTAATAAATATCTACGCACCCAATGACAGGGCTCCAAAATACATAAAACAAACTCTAACAGCATTGAAAAGAGAGATAGACAGCTCCACAAGAACAGTAGGAGACTTCAACACACCGCTTTCAGAGAAGGACAGAACATCCAGAAAGCAGCTCAGAAAAGACACAGAAGCTCTAAATGCTACAATCAACCAACTTGATCTCTTGGACATACACCGAACACTCCATCCAGCAGCAGCCAAGTATACATTCTTTTCCAACACACATGGAACATTCTCCAGAATAGATCACACATTAGGCCATAAAGCAAGCCGTAACAGAATTCAAAGTATCAAAATATTACAAAGCATCTTTTCTGACCATAAAGCCATGAAAGTAGAATTCAGTAACAGAAAAAGCAAGGAAAAAAAATCAAACACCTGGAAAGTGAACAACACTTTGCTCAAAAACTACTGGGTTATAGAAGAAATCAAGGATGGAATAAAGAAATTTACAGAATGAAATGAGAACGAAAACACATCCTTCCAGAACCTTTGGGACACAGCAAAAGAAGTGCTCAGAGGTCAGTTTATAACAATAAATGCACATATCCAAAAAGGAGAAAGGGTCAAAATAAAAACATTAACCCTATAACTAGAACAAGTAGAAAGAGAGTAGCAAAAGAAGCCCTCAGGCGCCAGAAGAAAGGAAATAATAAGAATTAGAGCAGAATTAAATGAAATAGAGAATAGAAAAACAGTTGAAAGAGTTAACAAGACCAAAAGCTCGTTCTTTGAAAAGACAACAAAATCAATAAACCACTGGGGCCAAACTGACAAAAGAAAATCAGGAGAGGAAGCAAATGACCCATATCAGAAATGAGATGGGTGATATCACAACAGACCCAACTGAAATTAAAATAATCACAACAGAATACTATGAAAAATTGTACTCTAACAAATCTGAAAACCTAGAAGAAATGGACAAATTTCTAGAAACTCACTAAACTAACACAAACAGAGGTAGAACAACTAAATAAATCCATAACAAAAGATGAGATTGAAACAGAGGTAAAAATTTTGCCACATCTCTCTTTTATTTTTTTAAATGATAATGAAAAGTTGCAAGGAGAAAGATATTAATTTCTGACCAGTTTTTTTTATAAAAGGTACTTTTGATTTAAGAAGAGTTTTATACACAGTTTTTAAATTTAAAACAACTCAAAAAATTAATGATAGAGCTTCTAGAAAAAGAAAAGTAAATCTGGTGAGTACTGTCTACTTCAGTGTGTCTGCTATCCACACCCTGAGACATATTTGGTATGGTCGTGTCATTTATGAAATTAATACTTTTAGTTTTTAGAGTTCCTTTTCAGGAATCAAAACTAAGCCTTAGCTATTTAGTAGGGAAAGGGAACATTTAGAGAGTCATATCAAATGGGGAGATGTATAGCTTGTATTGTTGTTGTTAGGTGCCATGGAGTCGATTTCCATGCGACCCCAGTGTAACAGAATACAACTGCCCCAGAAGGTTTTCTAGGCTATAATCTTTGCAGAAGCAGATCCCCGGGTCTTTCTCCCTCAGAGCAGCTGAGAGGGTTTGAACCACCAACCTTTTTTTTTTTTTT
>NW_004444061.1:790776-810604 GCF_000243295.1 Trichechus manatus latirostris
AGCCAAAAACATACAAACAAACAAAAAAGAATGCTAGGGGAGCTTGCCATTCGAGTGGAGAGATGAGAGACTATGAAATGGAGAAAAACAGAAAGCGGAGGAAGAAGAAAAGAAAATAATGAATAAATAAGAATCAGAAAGGTTAAAGAACCACAAAGTTCCAGAGATCCCACCGGTGCAGCTATGAGGTCTGGGGAAATCGCTCTCAGGTGTTGCAGTAGAACCTGGCTAGAAGACGTAGAGGTATACAACGCCAGGTATTCAAGGAACAGAAAAAGAAAGAAGATATAGAGAGTCGAGAAACTGAGCAATGAAGAAAGACAAAAAGGGAAAAAGGGGGGAAAGAAAATAAAACAAATTAAAAAAAGAAAAAACAAGAAAGCCCCTGAAAGAAACAGAAAAAAAAAAAAAAAAAAACAACATAAAAAGAAATGCCCTCAGGGATCTCTCTGCGCGTCTGTGGAAGCCAAAGGGGAGTCTCCCTGGGACGCAGCTCAGCCTGGCCAGAAAGGGCTCCCAACTCAATAAAAGGAAAAGAAAACAAATAAAGAATTGAATACAAACAAACGAACAAAAGCCCCGGGATCCCACCAGCGCAGCTGCCCAAACCGGGAAGCAGCTCCACACTTGAATGGAGCTCTGCAGCCCCTCAGGAAGAAGCAAAGATGGCTCACGGAGCCAGGTACTTGAGGGAATGGAGGGGGAGGTGGTGAGAGGCAAGTAAGAAATCAAAAGAAGTAGGAAAAAAAAAGCAACACTAGCAGCCAACAAAAGGCACTCAGAGAGCCGGCTAGTGCGGGCTGGTGTTTCTGGACAAGAGACTGTGTCCGTGGGTAGCAGAGGGGGCCAAGTGTGGGTGAAGAAGGGTAGAGAGTGGGAAAGCGTATATCACAAATTACCGGAGCTCTGCAGCCTCTCAGGAAGAAGCAAAGATGGCGCACGGAGCGAGGTACTCGAGCAAAAGAAGGGGGAGGTGGGGAGAGGCAAGGAAGAAATTAAAAGAAGCAGAAAAAAAGCAACACCAGCAGCCAACAAATGGTGCTCAGAGAGCCACCCGTTTGGGCGTGTGGAATCCAAGCAGCCGCTGTTTCCCGGTCAAGAGACTGTGGCCGCGGGAAACAGAGGAGGCCGAGTTGGGGTGAAGAATGGTGGGGGGTGAGAAAGCATATATCGCCAATTGCCAGTTGTTTTGTCTCCTGCTGGAAGCTCCATGAGGCTGCTTTCTCCTACCCGCTGTTTGCTGGTCTCCGATAGGAGTCCAAGATGGCGGATCCGCACTGCGTTAGCTGTTAGGGGTCCTCTGCATGAATCTCTCCTCGCTCTCCGTTCTCTGTCAGTTTTCCTCCTCCATTTGGTGCCTGGCTGAGTTCTTTATCTCTTCATTTGATGTTTTAGGGTTTCAGGATTGTTATATTCTCTGTTCGGCTTAGTTTTTCGGATCTTTGCTGTGGAGGGACGGTGTGGTGCTTCTGCCTAGAGCGCCATTTTGCCAGAACTCCCCCTGAACCACCAACCTTTTTGTTAGCAGCCAAAAGCTTCACTGTTGTGCCATCAGGTCTCCTTATACTAGGTATTATGGATGGTATTATATGTGCACAGCAAATATCTCTTCAAGAGAGTTATTTTCTTAAATTCTTGACATCTATCTGTTAGTATATAAGCTCTGTCAAGTCGGGGACCATGTTAGGTTTGTTAAAGTAGAGCCCAGCCCATTGTCTGGTTCAAAGTGGGCACACTGTTAATATTTGATGATTGAATGAATGAATGAATGAATGAAAGACATTGACTTAGCTGAATTAGCAATCATGAAGTAATTCATAATACCAGAAAAGCCTTCCAACCTATAGTAATGCAAAAATGGTGGATACCATAGATCCTCACTTAGTCTCCATGTCAGTGTGTAGGAGGCTTCTGAAAGGTGAAGTGCCTTTCAGGACCTAGAAAGGCTGGACAGTGTGGTAGAGGTAATCCCCGACTTATGACTATCCAAGTTACATTGAACCACACTTACTACAGTCATTTTTTTTTTTTTTTGGGTACATTTTACGGCTAGTAGTATGTACTACATAACATGACTAATCGAGTTGCGTCGAATCACACTTACTACAGTCTTTGTGTGGTACATTTTATGACTAGTAATATGTACTACATAACAGTGTTGCAGCATGTAATTTGCTGATGTTATTCTGAGATGTTCATTTGCAAATGTTCAAAGATCAGTTTTTTAAAGATACTGATAATGCAATGCAAAAATAATGAATTTTTTTTTAAAAAAGAGGTATTTGGCTGAATTAAGATGTAGTCCCCGGAATGCAACCTTCTAAGCTGGGGACTACCTGTACTGGTGTGATAATCCTAGACCTGTTTCCATTGCCTGCATCCACCCTGCTATCTTAATTCTTAATTGAACTGAGGAAGCAACTGAAAAGTTAAAAAAAAGGAGTCAAGCAGAACTCCCTCCTCCCAAAATAAACTATACTTCCTCATGTCTTTTTTTTTTTTTTTTTGATAGAGCTATGTCCTGAAAAACAAGTTAAAATGGATTTAATTTGAAATCACTCAGTGTTGGCAAATGTGAATAACCTTAAAAACTCATACCGATAATATCTATGCTTTACTTCTGGTCTAGGAGATAGAGATTTTTTTTTCTTTCTTCGATTGAGTTGAGCACTTTACTAAGTAATGTGTTAGCTATATTTGAAGGCTTGCGTATATATCCATATATATAATATCTAAGCCTTCAAATATGTATATATATTTTTACAAGGTACTAATTGTAAAAATCATGTGGCATTGAAACTAGTTTTGAAGTTATACTCTGATAGCTATCTGCCTTGGACAGAAAACTAGGACTTGTAATTTAAACTGGTGTTAATTTCCCCTAGAAACGCTGTAGCTATTTCAAGTCCACTGGTTCTGCTGTTTCTGTTTACTTGTCCTGTCTGGTGACTCTTAGAATATTTCAATATAAAATTTTCTGGTTTGTTTTCTATCAAAGAAAAATATCTTCAAATCAACAAAGTATAGAATTTTGGCAATCACAGAATGGCAGTGAGATTTACACCCCCAATTTAAATTGGGAAAATAAAAAAGAGAGAGCACCAAGTCACAGCCAAGTCCATCTAACAATAATGGAAGACTTCTGGAATATGGTTGAGACATTGCTGACCATGATCTTTGAGGAAAATTAGAGATGAGCAGTAATTGCTGATGGGCAGATAGCGTGGTTTCCAAAATTATGATAAAGGTGTTTCAGGAAACTATAGACCAATTTACTTGTTGATGCCTCCTGGAAGAAAAATCTAAGGCGTATTATCAGAAGAATAAGGTATTGGCACTTGGAAAAGAAAGTGGTGATCCCATGAAGGCTACATGGGATCATTAAGAATAAGTCTTGCCAAATTTCAGGCATATGTCATAGCTAAAGTATATACTTATGACACTACCACTCTCACAGAAGCCTTGTGGAAAATCTAGAGACATGTAAAGTGAGTTTGGATTTTTAGTGATTGAAACATCTCTCCAAGGAAGCTTAGTTCTTTGTTCTGTTCAATATTGTTAACAACGTTTTGGATGAGATCCACAGAAGGTTTTAAGTGACATAAAGCTAGAAAGAAGAGCAAATAATTTGGCCAACAAAATAAATATTCTAAAATTATGCCTTGTTTGAATGGCAGGTTACAATAAATGAGATCAGATTTGGTGGAAATGAATGTAGGTTCATATCATCAATTTCACTGTTATATGACTAGAACAATCTGGTTCAAGAGTAGTTGATTTGGAAAAGATTAGTGGTTTATTTAATATATTCTGAATGAACAGTATGACGAAGTTATCAAAAACTAAAATATACCAAACTTACTTTAAAATTAAATTTAAAATTCCTTAATACTAGTAATGTAGTAAAGCACTAATACACCATAACCAAGCAGGGCATATTCCAAAAATGTTAAGATGATTCAAAATTAGGAATTGCTCTACATTGGCATATTAATCATATTAATACTTATTTAAAAAATACAATGAAAAAAATCAATCTAATTCACAGTTAGCCCTATTTCTCAACTGAGGCACCATTAACATTTGGCAACATGACCTTATTTGTCATGTGAGATTGTTCTGTCTGTATAGGAGGTTTACCATCCCTAGAGCCCAGGCACAAATGCTAGCCCTTCTCCCATCATTTTGTCAACTCAAAACACCCTGATGAATTTTCACATTCCCCCTTTGGAGGCAGTACTAATCTTACCTAGTTGAGAAATACTGGTTTACACAAAAGTAGCATGGTTAAACATTAGGAAATCTTTTACTGTAATTCTTTACATTGCTAGATTAAAGGAGAAAAGCCATATCGTCTCAGTAGATATTGATAAAGACATGTGATAAAAGGTAACATTAGTTTCTGATACAAAAGCAAATGACTGTTAGTATCTTGTAAGCAGGGGACTTTGTAAATATGACAAAGACTAGCCATTAGAGGACAATGTCAAATATGATATTTAATGGTGAAAGTTGGAGCATTTTTATTAGCATCAAGAAGAGTACAAAAATGTCCTAACCAATGTTAAAACAATAATAAGTAAGTAATAAAATATTAAAGAGGAACTGTCAAAATTATCATTATTTTCAGATTATTTGTTTATCAACAGAAAAGCTATTAGAAGTAATAAGTTAATTTGCTAAGTTGGCCCAATAAAATCACTGATACTCCCAAATCAACGATTTTTCTATGACCAAGGCAGTAATTAAATATCCAAGTAATAAGGTAATAATTTTGTGAGAAACTGTATGATTTACAGTAACAAAAAAATAAAGAATAAAAAAGTAAAATTAATATTTTTGAGTGCCTACTATATGCCATACCTGCTATGTATTTAGGGATGGGGAACACGGAAGCAAACAAGACAGATAGGTCCCTTTATAGTCATAGTGCTTAAATTCCAGTTAGGAAAGACAGACACAATATTTAAATAGGTAAATAATAAGATTCCAGGAAGCGATAAGTGCAGAGAAGAAAATTAAACAGCAAGGGATTGAGAGCTACTTACACAGTGAGGTCCTAGAAGGGCTCTCTGAGGTTGAGACATTTAAGCTGAGACCCAGACATGTAAAGACTTGGGAAAAGAACATTCTGGTGAGAAGGAACAGCAAGTCAAAGATCATAGGATTGGAACCATCTTGGTGAGTTCAAGCAACAGAAAGCAGGCCAGAGTAACCAGAACATAGAAAACATAGGAGACAATTGTTAAAGACGATACAGAATAGCCGTCCGGCAGTAATAACGTAATTTTCAACGTAGTTGTGTGTTTTAAATGAGATAGTATTGGTAGAATGCTGTGCTTAGTGTTAGTGACATTCTAATACTGTTTCTTCTAGTTTTTATTGCACTCTCTATAAGTTATTTCTGGAAGCCACATTTTATTTGCAAAATAGTGCACATTTTGTGGTGGATGTAATGTAGTGAAAGACCTGGAAACTAGGTTCTATGGGATACAATTTTGTTGTTATATTTAATTAAATCATTCAATAAACATTTATCAGGTGTCTACTAAGTCCAGGCTCTGATTTAGATGCTGGGTGCATAATAGTGACAAAATAGATGGTGTCACTACCAAGATGGGGTTTGCATTCTAGTGAGGGAAGTAAACAATAGAAAGTAAATAGACAAAATAGTTGATGATCAATGCTGTGAAAGAGATAAATAGCATGCAATGCTAATAACAGGAGCAACTTAATCAGGGACATCAGGGAAGGTATCTATGAGGTAGGTATTTTAAAGCAGAAACTTAAGTTGAGAAGAACCTAGTCTAGAAAGTATAGTCTAAAAGCATATACACATTGTGGCAATTGGGGCCTGTTTTCAGACAATGTTAACCAAATAGAAAAGGTAGTTATCAGAAATTTACGGAATAATTCATCTCCAAGTGGGAGAGTAGGAGTCCCTGGGTGGTGTAAATTGTTAAGCACTTAACTACTGGCCAAAAGTTTGACAGTTCAAACCCACCCGGAGGTGCCTTGGAAGACAGGCCTGGTGATCTGCTTCCGAAAGGTCACACAGCCTTAAAAACCCTATGGAGTAGTTCTACTCTGCACACATGGGGTTGCCATGCATCGGAATCAACTCAATGACAACTGACAATGACAACAACAACAACAAAGTGTTAGGATAGGCAGGAACCAAGGGAGGGAGACCAGGCTAGACAGCAGAGCACAGAGTCCAACCAGGAAAAGAGTAGACTGTGCCCAGCCCTTGCGATTCACTGCCCTTGGTGGCACTGGACACCGCCCCACTGGACTTGATTGCATTGTCATCATCACCTTGAAAATCTCAGACAGGCCCTGTATCTCAGTCGGTTCTTGGGCTGGGGCATGACACTTAAAAACATGCACTCCAGAGACTGTTGTGAGGGTTTGAATCCTAGCTTGTCCACTTACTAGCTCTGCAACTTCCATCAAAGTTACTTGACTATTCTGGGAATCAGTTTTCTTACCTGTAAAATGGCAAATGATAAAAATAGCACTAACCTCATAGAGTTGTTGGCATTACATGAGTTAATATCTATCAAAGTGCTTAAAACAGGACTAACACATAGCAACTGCTGAATAACAATAATTATTTGTTCCCTGAGTTTTCTCAGTCATATGCTCCCATTCTACTACCAGGTGGTAGGGAGAGAGAATTTTTACCACCTTCAGAGTATACTAAGAACTGGGGTCCTGTTTATTTTGGTATTCTCCAGAATTAGGAAGGGTTTGAGGATGCCTGGAGGTCAAAACAAAAAATTTCTCCTATACACCTAATTTGCCAGCCCACTCTTTCCCAAAATCACTTATTTCTTGATGCTTCAAAAATACTTTCTTTATAATTCTACTAAAGCCCTTACCACAAGACGTTGAAATTATTCTTTTACACAGCTGTTACCCTAACAACATAAGTTATTTATATTCATCTTTGTGTACCAATTGCCTATCACAGTGCTGACAGATAACTGCTCAGATGTTTGGTGAATAAATTAATGGTTTATCTTCAAATATTGCATAGTTTCAAGGGATAAAACTAGGTAATTGAGGAGAGAATATAAGGTGATAGATTTTTTTTTGATTTTGTATATGTTCACTATTTTTGAAAAATTTTTTATAGCTAAATATATCTAACAGAACAACCATTTTTATGTGTGAAATTCAGTGACGTTAATTACATTCACTATGTTGTACAACCATCACCACTCTCCATTTCTAAACTTTTTCATCACCCTTAACAGAAGCTCAGTACCTCTTAAGCAATACTTCCCCATTTCCCCACTCCCACCTCCCCCTGGTAACCACTAATAAACTTTGGTCTCTATGTATTTGCCTATCTTGTATATTCCGTACAAGTGGGATCATACAGTGTTCGTCCTTTTCTGTCTGACATTTCACTCAGCATAAAGTTTTCAAGGTCCATCCATGTCATAGCATGTATTAGAACTTCATTTCTCTTTATGACCCAATAATATTCCATTATGTCTGTGTGTGTGTGTGTGTGTGTGTGTGTGTGTGTGTATACATACCACATTTATCTATTGATAGGCACTTGGGTTGTTTCCACTTTTTGGCTGTTGTGAATAATACTGCAATGAACCTTGGTGCACAAGTATCTGTTTGAATCCAAGTTTTCAGTTCTTTTGGGCAAGGTGATAGACTTTTATTCAAGAAAATTTTTTTACGTTTATTCAGCTCAAATTTAGACTGGGTTCCTCCTTGGAATTAGTGAGCAGCCCATTACTGGAAATGTACAGGCAAAAGTTGAATGACAAATTCAACTGTAAAAGTTGTCACAGATGGCCTTTAAGATTCAATGATTGTTTAGAACAGAGATAACAGTTTATGTAGATGTTCAGTGGTTTTATGTTGTTTATTTTTTAATATAAGCTAGCCATATACAAATATCAAAAGTGTACCAAACAGTCAACTGGGGAAAACGTAACCAAGAGTGACTTTTTGGCTCGTGTTTAGTGCTATTTGTAAAGCAACACATGCTGCTGTGAGACGTGTACAGGGGCAATTAGGAGTGTGAGCTCTAGACTCAGATTGTCCGGGTTCAAATCCTACCCTTACCTCTTCCAAGCTGTATAGCTTTAGACCTGTCACTATCCTCTCTGTGCTATAGTGTTCACCTGTAAAACTGAAAACAGTAATAGTCTCTGCCTCTAAAGGTGGCCGTGAAAATTAACTGAGAAAATATATACAAGTGCTTAGAACAGTCAGGCTCATAGCATGTGCTCAGTAATGACTGATTATTCCTCAGCTCTTCTCCCTAGATCATGCAATAAACGACAAGTGTACGAGCCTCAGATTTAGACAGATATGGTTTGAGTCACAATTCTGTCACTATCTATGAAAGTTTAAAATATTGCTTATTCTCTCCAAATTTTATTTCCTTCATCTTTATTAACACCAGGTTTGCATGGCAGTGCATGTCTTTGGTTCTTTCTTCCTTCACTCAGCCATTCAAGGAAAAGCAAAAGAGAGTCCACTGTGTGCCATGCACCAAGTCAAGGGCCAGGGACAGAGCTTGCAGTCTAGAGAAGAAGATAGACATTAAGCAGATAATTTACAATAATATATTTTAGGCAGTTCCTGACTTACAAGGTATTCAAGTTATAATGAACTGCACTTACGACCGTGTTTTTTTTTTTTTTTGCCTGTTTTTGTTAGTAATATGTACTGCATACAAAGTAGCAGCAAGTTTGCTGATGTTATCATTCTCAGATGTTCACTAGCAGACGTTCAATGTTATGATTTATAAACCAAACCCATTGCCGTCCAGTCGATTCCGACTCATGGCCATGCTATAGGACAGAGTAGAGCTGTCCTTTAGGGTTTCCAAGGCTGTAATCTTTACGGAAGCAGACAGCCAGATCTTTCTCACGTGAATCGGCTGGTCGGTTCGAACTGCTGACCTTTTGGTTAGCAGCCGAATGCTTAACCACTGCACCATCAGGGCTTCTATGATTTAGAAAGGTACTGATAATAAAAGGCAATGATAATGAAAACTAAAAAAAAAAAAAAAAGTATTTGACTTACGTCAGAGTCATCAGAACAGAAAACCCCATCGTAAATTGGGGACTACCTGTGTTATGAAAAGATCTCACGTGTATTGCACATTTACTACATGCCAGGTATTGTGATTAGTGCTTTTTATGTATCATTTCAGTGAATCCTCACAAGTCTATGAGGTAGGTACTTTCAGAATGCCCATTTTGCAGATATGGGAATGGAGGCATAAAGAGGTTAAATAAAGGTGACTGGAGCTTAGTTTGGCTGATTCTTAGGTCTTGGGCTTATTCAGTATGCTACACTGTTAATAGAAAAAGCATAGGTTAGAAAAGCAGAAGGTCTGTAGCAAGCCCTGAAGAACATGAATGTTTGGGGACAACTGAGGCAGAAGTGCTTCAAAGGAGACGGAGAGATAGGTAGGTGGCAAAGCATGAGAGTATGTTGACTCATACAAAAGGAGAGTTGTTTGAGAAGGAAGTCTGTTCAACTTTATCTAATGTTTATAAAAGGAATAGATACTAAATTTGGTAATGATTAAGTAATGAATTTTAAGGATCTAGCAAATTCTTGGCAAATAGTAGGTGCTTCATAAATGGTTGAGTTTATTACTAACAGGGAGCCCCTGGGTGGCACAAATGGTTAAGTGCTCAACTACTAACTGAAAGGTTGGTGGTTTGAACCCACCCAGAGGAAACTCAGAGGAAAGGCTTGACCATCTGCTTCCAAAAGGTCACAGCCATTGAAAACTTTATGGAGTGCAGTTCTACTTTGCAACATATGGAGTCACTATGAGTCATAATCAACTCCACGGCAACCATATTTTTGTTTTGATATAGGTTATAATACCTATAGGTAGAATGATAAGAAAATAACGGCAATATTCTGTTCTCCCTCCCCATGCTGTGCTATTGAACCAAGAGCTAATGACTGACATTCAGATTACCTTTCATTCATGTGGAATGCACAGACCTTATTTGCTTCTTCTTTATAGTCCTGGGATTTTGACAGGCTCACATAAGGGAGTGAAAAAGTGATAATAGTGTCCCAAATTCCCTTTCCTTGCTGTCTTTGCCCCTAAATAGGATGAGTGAAAGGGTTTTGGGCATTTGGCAGAACCTGATTTTCAAGTTCCTATGAGAACATGGTGACATGTTTTTTCCTTCAATATTAGCTTTAAATGTTCTGAAGGGCACAAACAAACTCTGCTTACCCATCATCATTAAAGTGCATACTTTGAGGTTTTAATGTGGATTTCTCTGGCCCAAGTAATAGTTTGCATGTTTAGCTTTAAACAAGGAAGAAGTGTTCTGCATAAGTAAAATTTATAAATCACTGAAGCGTACTCTTTTAGGGCATTAAAAAAAAAAATGGTATAACCACTTTTAAGATGGAAGTAACCCTAAAATATAGGATTCATTTCCCTTCCTTCTTCAGTACGACATATATCCTCTAGAAACTGAGGTCTTTGTAAAGGAGTAGTGGAAGATAAAACAAATAAGGCTGTAAAACTTAAGGAATATTGCTGAAGGAAAGCTATTTACTTTGATGGCTCAAAGGGAAATTCTGCATCGCCCCAGCTTCTCAGACCTATTTTAGTTAGTTGAGATTGACAGATACTTGCCTCTGGATAAACGAGGTATTCTGTGGTCATGCACACACCCATTTCTTCTGATGCCACACATTTTCCAAATATTGCCAGTTTGGCATCCAAATGATAGCTACAGAATAGCACAGTGTTATGATGGGTGTAGCAATCATATGATCTTGGCCTCAGCAATTGTATATCCCAAGTAGCTGAACAAATTAGCCACAGGCAAGATTAGTTGTACATGGATACGCATTGAGATATGTCTATTTTCCTGCTTAGTTTCATTTTTTTCCCCTCTGTGTTCAGAAATCTCCGTCTTACATGTACTAACAAGTTTTCGAAGCTTCTTCTCTTGCATTGCTATAGATTATTTTTAGAGTTTAAATGAAAATACATTTAATTATTTTCTTCTTAACTATCTTACCTGAACGTGTCCGGATGAGATTTGCTATTTGTAAATTATGAATTTTCCAAACGTAAAGGAGCTCTAACTAATCAATTGTTTTGCATTCAAATGGCACTTTACTGATCTAATGTTGATGCAGTCCGTTGCTTATTTTGCTGTTTGTCTTTTATTATTTGTAGTTGTGGCCCTAGGATTAACAGTATACGGCTTTCATTTATTACAGTCTTCCTTCAAATAATAATATTTATATACCACAGTATACTTCTAATTGCTTCTTCTCATCTTTTGATCCTATAAACCCATAATGTGTTGCTGCTAATTTTTCTTTAGACCAGGAGTTTGCAAACTAAGCCCCCAAGCCAAATCCAGCTGTGATCTAAAAATGGTTCTTATACTTTAAAATGGTTGGAAAAAAATCCAAAGAAGAATAATAATTTGTGAGATGTGAAAATTATATGAAATTGAAATTTCAATGTCCATAAATAAAATTTTATCAGAACACAGCACACTCATTTATTTGTGTATTTTCAGTGGCTGCTTTCGTGTTACAAAAGCAGAGTTGAATAGTTGTGAAAGAGATTGTTTGGCCTAGCAAGCTGAAAATATTTAGTATTTGGCCCCTTATAGAAAAACGTTTGTTGACCATTGCTTTTAGAGCATTAAAAAATAATAATAAGAGAGAAGAAAAATGTGTTTAATATTTGCCTTCAGTTTAACCATTTGAGAGACTCCACCTTCAGCTTTCAGCCTGCCCTGTGCACTTGTGCCACAAAGGGATTCTTTCTCTTTGCTCGCTACCGTTCCTAGAGACAGTTGTTGCTTGGGACTTAATTGGCTTGGTGGTAGGGGATAGAGAGGTTTCTCCGTTTTTCTGACCCTACCTCAGTCTTAGAAAGGCCCTGTGTCCCTTGGTCTCAAGGGTAGAGATTTCTCAGTCATCCTGCCTCTCTTCCCTCTGGCAGCCAGACTTTGCCTTGTGTCTTTGGAGGGTCTTGTGTAGCGAAGTTCCCTGTCCCTTCCCCAGTGGTTGTTGTTGTGAGGTGCCATCAAGTAAATTTTGACTCACAGGCACTGCATGTGACGGAGTAGAACTGCGCCCTAGGGTTTCCTTGGCTGGGTAACCTTTATGAAGAAGCCCTGGTGGTGCCGTTGGCTTCTAACTGCTCTGGGGGGAGAAAGATGTGGCAGTCTGCTTCTGTAAAGATTACAGTCTTGAAATCCTAAGGGACCAGTCCTACTCTGTCCTATTGGTTCTGTACAAGTCAGAATTGACTCAACAGTAATGGGTTTGTTTTTTGTTTTTTTTAAATCTTTATGGAAGCAGATCTCCAGGTCTTTCACCCACGGAGCCATTGGGTGGGTTTGAACTGCCAACCCTTTCGTTAGCACCTGAGTGCTTAATGGCTTCCTTAGTGGTTTGTTGTTGTTGGGTGCCATCGCTTTGATTCTGACTCATAGTGACCCTATAGGACAGAGTAGAACCGCCCCATTGGGTTTTCTAGGTTGTAGTCTTTAGGAGAGCAAATCGCAAGGTCTTTTCTCCCCCAGAACTATTAGGTGGATTCAGACCGTCAACCTGTCAGTTAGCAGCCAAGCACTTTAACCATTGCACCACCAGCGTTCCTTTCCTTAGTGGTAGGTGGTAGGAGACCTCTAATAGTATTTGTATAGAATGCTGGAACCAGGACTGTTTCCAGCCTCCCACCCTGGGAAAGAGTATTATTTATTTATTTATTTTCCTTTTACTCGTCTCGCAGTTCTGATGGGCCTTCACCTCTAATCTTCCACCCTGATTCAGTGTTTTTTGTGAGCATCCAGTGGCAATTCGTGAAAAAGAGCCTTTAAGAGTTTTGCAAACTTTCCTTATGTCCATTGCACCCAGAGGTTGTATAATCTCATGCTAGCCCACACTCAACCTTTATCAATTTGGTAAAAAATGTAGCTGACTTCTTTTTACTCACTTAAATGACACCCAGTGTTTCTTCTTCCCATGGTCGGCCACAAGTGAATGAAACAGTGCTCACTTCCCATCTCTCCTTGAAAGGGTTGCTATATCTTTTATTGTTAATGTTTTGCAAAGTTAACTCATCCTAGGTGAGCTATAATTTATCCTCATCTACTAGAGTAAGAAACTGAGTCCCAAGTTGGGAAGACAGACTTTGAAAATATTTTTGCAGCCTGGTAAATTTGGGGGCTTATTTGAACATTTGAGCAACTGTTTGGTTATGCAGAATGTTTTTGTGTTCATATTTCAAATTAAAATACAGTTTAGAGGTTTTATCAAGTGAATCTGTAACATGGCAGACTGAGCTAACATAGAACCTTTCCCATCGCAAACATCACAATGTGCTTATAAAATTTAACAGTTGAAAAACTATCTGTAGCTTAGATTTCAAATGAGGAAGTGTAATCTCCAGGTGCCAGAAATTACAAAGAAAGTGAAGGCTGGAACGGTAACGGTAACGGTGTGAACAGACACCCTGGCAGAGTGGGAGGAGGGAGATAAAAAAGGGTGGAAGTGCTCCTAGACTTAGAAATATTCCCCATGGCTGGAATGATGCAGGAACTAGAGATGATGCTTTAGAGCTGTAGTTTGCTGGTTGCCCAAACTGCATGATTTAAGTTGGAGTCTGAATATACACCACACACTGTGGTTCAGGAAACTTTCAAGAAATTTACACAAAGTGAGTCCTAGGTTAGGAGAGGCAGGAGGAAGTAAATGAAAGGCAGCATTCTCAAGAAACATCTAGCCACATCAGTTTCTCAGAAAAACAGCCCTGCTGAAGGTGTGCTCACAATTAAACACTGAAAACACACGCAAAGGGGATAGATATTTGGACAGACTTGGTGCACACAACAAACCAGGGCATGAATGAGCCCTGTGTATTGTTTTAGAGAGAGAGAATGTGTTTGAAAAGCGGAAAGAACTTGACATGGAAGAAATCAGGAAAAAAAATATAAAATAAGTATAATTATTAAAGCTATATATTTCAAAGTAGGAGAAACTATGAGGAAAGAACATGACTGAAAAATTATAGGTGAATTTGAAAAAAAGATTATTGAAAAATATGAAAAAAAGAATGCTGAAAGATTTTTTAAAAATATATAAATGTTATACTGAAGTTTTGAAAAATGTAAAAGCTTCTATTTATAAAACCATGTCTGCGTATTCTCACACTGACCCAAAAAAAAAAGAAAAGAAAAACACAACACTAAATAGCACCATTTTTGTTTTAGTAGATGCTATAGCCTTGGCTAAGTGCTACGGCTGCTAACCAAAAGGTCAGCAGTTCAAATCCATCAGGCACTCCTTGGAAACTCTGTGGGGGCACTTCTGCTCTGTCTTAAGGGTCGCTATGAGTCGGAATCAACTCGACAACAGGTTTATAGCCTTCTTTCAGAAATGACTGTTGAACTTAACAGGAAGGAATAGTGTATTAAGCATTAAAATAGCTTGGTTCTGATTTTTCTAAGAGTAATCTGATCGTGTCATGTCTTGCATCAAACTTTTCAATGGCTTTCCATTGTCCAACATTTTTTTTTTTATACTTTAGATGAAGGTTTACAAAACAAACTAGCTTCTCATGAAACAGTTAGTACATATATTGGTTTATGACATTGGTTAACAACCCCATGACATGTCAACAGTCTCCCTTCTTGGCCTTGGGTTCTTTATTACCAGCTTTCCTGTCCCCCTCCTGCCTTCTAGTCCTTGCCCCTGGGCAGGTGTGCCCATTTAGTCTTGTTTTGTCTTATGAATCTGTCTAAACTTTGGTTAAAAGATAAAGCTCTGGAGTGACTTCATTACTGAGCTAAAAAGGTGTCCCAGGGGCCATATTCTTAGGGTTTCTCCAGTCTGTCAGGCCAGTCAGTTTGGTCTTTTTTTGAGTTAGAATTTTGTTCTACATTTTCCTCCTGGTCGGTCCAGAGCCTTCTATTGTGATCCCTGTCAGACCAGTCAGTGGTGGTAGCCAGGCACCATCTAGTTGTACTGAACTTAGTCTGGTGAAGCCATGGTAATTGTAGTCTATTAGTCCTTTGGACTAATCTTTCCCTTGAGTCTTTAATTTTCTTCATTTTCCCTTGCTCCTGAAAGGGTGAGATCAGTGGAGTATCTTAGATGGCCACTCACAGGCTTTTAAGATCCCAGACACTACTCACCAAAGTAGAATGTAGAACATTTTCTTTATAAACTATGTTATACCAGTTGAACTAGATGTTCCCTGAGACCATGGTCCCCACAGCACTGAGCCAAGTAATTCAGCCCCTAAGAGAGTTTGGATTTGTCCATAGAGTTTCCATGACCTTACCCTGAACAAGTTGTGCTGGCTTCCCCAGTATTGTGTACTGTCTTACCCTTCACCAAAGTTACCACTTAAATCTATTGTCTATTTGGTGTTTTTCCACCCCTGTCCCTCCCCTCCCTCATAACCATCAAAGATTGTTTCTTTTTGTATGTAAACCTTTTCATGAGTTTTTATAGTAGTGGTCTCCTACAATATTTGTCTTTCTGTGATTGACTTATTTCACTCAGCATAATGCCCTCCAGATTCATCCATGTTATGAGATGCTTCACAGATTCATCATTGTTCTTAATCATTGCATAGTATTCCATTGTGTGTATGTACCATAGTTTGTTTATCCATTCATCTGTTGATGGGCATCTAGGTTGTTTCCATCTTTTTGCTGTTGTGAACAATGCTGCAATGAACATGGGTGTGCATATGTCTATTCGTGTGACTGCTCTTATTTCTCTAGGATATATTCCTAGGAGTAGGAGTGCTGGATCATATGGTATTTCTATTTCTAGCTTTCTAAGGAAGCGCCGTATCGTTTTCTGAAATGGTTATACCATTTTGCATTCCCACTAGCAGGACATAAGCGTTCCAATCTCCCTGCAATCTGTCCAATATTTGTTATTGTCTGTGTTTTTGGTTCGTGTCAGTAATGCTGGGACAAAATGGTATCTTATTGTGGTTTTGATTTGCATTTCCCTAATGGCTAGTGATCGCGAGCATTTCCTCATGGGCCTGTTGGCTGCTTGAATGTCTTCTTTGGTGAAGTGTCTGTTCATTTCCTTTGCCCATTTTGTAATTGTATTATTTGTCTTTTTGCTTTAGAGGTGTGGGATTTTCTTGTAGATTTTAGAGGTTAGAACTTTTGTCTAAAAAAAAATTTTTCCAAGTCAGTAGGTTCTTTTTTTACTCTTTTGGTGAAGTCTTTTGATGAGTATAAGTGTTTAATTTTTAGAAGATCTCAGTTATTTAGCTTATCTTCTGGAGTTTGTAGGTTGTTAGTTATGGTTTGTATCCTGTTAATGCTGTGTATTAGGGTCTGTAGCATTGATCCTATTTTTTCTTCTAGGATCTTTATACTTTTTGGTTTTATATTTAGGTGTTTGAACCATTTTGAATTAGTTTTTGTGTATGGTGTGAGGTATGGGACCTGTTTCATTTTTTGCAGATGAACGTCCAATTTTGCCAGCACCATTTGTTAAAAAGACTGTCTTTTCCCCATATGATGGACTTTGGGCCCTTGTCGAAGATCACAGGACCGTAGGTGGATGGATTTACATCTGGGTTCTAGATTCTGTTCCATTGGTCAGTGTATCTGTCATTGTACCAGTACCAGGCTGTTTTGACTACCAAAGCTGTATAGTAGGTTCTGAGGTCAAGTAGTGCGAGTCCTCATCCTTTATTCTTCTTCTTCAATAATGCTTTACTTATCCAGAGCCTCTTCCCTTTCTATATAAAGTTAATGAGTTCTTTTTCCATCTCTTTAAAGAATGTTGTTGGTATTTGAATTGGGATTGCATTGTATTTGTAGATTGCTTTGGGTGGAATTGTCATTTTCACAATGTTGAGTCTACCTATCCATGAGCATGGTATGTTTTTCAATTTATGTAGATCTCTTTTGGTTTCTTGCAGCAGTGTATTGTAGTTTTCTTTGTATAGGTCTTGTACATTCCTGGTTAGATTTATTCCTAAGTATTTTATTTTTTTAGGGACTATTATAAATGGTATTATTTTCCTGATTTCCTTTTAATCGTTCTTTTTCTTGATGTGTAGGAATCCAACTGATTTTTGTATGTTTATCTTGTATCCTGCTACTCTCCTGAATCTTTCTATTAGTTCCTGTTAGTTTTCTAGTGGTATCTTTTGGGTTTTCTATGTATAGTGTCAAATCATCCGCAAACAGGGAAAGTTTAACTTCTTCATTACAAATTTGGATGCCCTTTATTTCTTTTTCTTGCCTTATTCTCTAGCTAGAACTTCCAGGACACTATTAAACAGGAGTGGTGATAAAGGGCATCCTTGCCTTGTTCCTGTTCTCAAGGGGAATGTTTTCAGCCTCTCTTCATTAAGAATGATGTTGGCTGTTGGTTTTGTTTAGATGCCCTTTATTATGTTGAGGATTTTCCCTTCTATACCTATTTTATTGAAAGTTTTTATTAAGAAAATATGTGCTGTACTTTGTTGAATGCCTTTTCTGCATCGATTGAGATGATCATGTGATTATTTCATTTATGTGGTGAATTACGTTGATTGATTTTCTAATGTGAACCGTCCTTATGTACTTTGTATGAATCCTACTTATTCATGGTGTGTTTTTTTGATTTGATGCTGAATTCTATTGGCTAGAATTTGGTTGAGAATTTTTGCATCTGTACTCATGCGAGATACTGGTCTGTAATTTTCTGTTTTTGTGGTGTCTTTGCCTGGTTTTGGTATCAGGGTTATGCTGACTTCATAGAATGAATTTGGAAGTATCCCTTCCTTTTCTATGTTCTGAAATAACTCGAGTAGTACTGTTGTAAGCTCTTCTTTGAATGTTTGGTAGAATTCTCCAGTGAAGCTATCTGGGCCAGGCCTTTTTTTGTTGAGAATTTTTTAATTATCTTTTCAGTGTCTTCTCTTGTTATCAGTCTGTAAAGATTTTCAAAATCAATTTGTGATAGTTTGGGTAGGTAGTGTGATTCTAGAAATTTGTCCATTTCCTCTAGATTTTCAAATTTGTTGGAGTATAGTTTTTCATAACACTCTGTTATGATCCTTTTTATTTCAGTTGGGTCTATTGTAAAGTCCCCCATATCATTTCTTATTTGGGTTTTTTGCATCCTCTCCTGTTTTTCTTTTGTCAGTTTGGCTAGTGGTCTGTCAATTTTCCTGATCCTTTCAAAGAACCAACTTTTGGTTTTGTTGATACTTTCTATTATTTCTCAGTTCTCTATTTCATTTATTTCTGCTCTGATCTTTATTATTTCCTTTCTTCTGGTGGCCATAGGCTTCTTTTGCTGTTCTCTTTCTATTTGTTGGAGTTGTGTAACTACTGTCTTGTTTTTATCCCTTCTTTTCTGTTGTGTGCATCTATTGCTATAAATTGACATCTGAGCACTGCTTTGCTGTGTACCAAAGGTTTTGTTATGATGTGTTTTCATTCTCGTTTCATTCTAGGAATTTTTTGATTCCATATTTGATTTCTTCTATTACCCAGTGGTTTTTAAGCATGGTGTTATTTAGTTTCCATGTAATTGTCTTTTTTTTCCTTGCTCTTCCAATTGTTAATTTCTACTTTGATGCATTGTGATCAGAGAAGATACTTTATATTATCTCAGTGTTTTGAATTTTGTTGAGGGTTGCTTTGTGGTCTAAGATGTGGGCCATTCTGGAGAACGTTCCATGTGCACTGGAAAATAATGTGTACTTTGCAGTTCTTGGGTGGAGTGTTCTACGTATGTCTATAAGTTCAAGTTGGCTGATTGTGACCTTTAAATCTTGTGTATCTTTGCTGAGTTTCTTTCTAGATGTTCTGTCCTTTACTGAGAGTGGTGTGTTGAAGTCTCCTCAATTTCTCTTTTCAGTGCTGTTAAAGTTTGTTTGATATATTTTGGAGCCCTGTCATTGGGTGCATAGATATTTATTATGGTTATATCTTCATTCTGGATCATCCCTTTAATCATGATATAGTGTCCTTCATTGTCTTTTATGTTGGATTTTGTTTTAGAGTCTATTTTATCTGAAATCTGTATTGCTACTCCTGCTCTTTTTGGTAGCTGTTTGCTTGCTATATTTTTTTCCATCCTTTGATTTTTAATAAGTTTATGTCTTTGTTTCTAAGGTTTGTCTCTTTTAGACAGCGTATTGATGCATCCTGTTTTTTCATCCACTCTGTCACTGTCTGTCTCTTTATGGGTGCATTTAGGCCATGTACATTCAGTGTAATTATTGTTAGGTGTGAGTTTACTGTTGTCATTTTGTAGTGCTGACGATTTCTTTGTACCTCTTACTCTCCTGAATTCCTTTTGTTTGTGGATTTTTTTTTTCATTTCTTTTGTTTTTGTAGGTTGTGTTTTTACTGAGACTTTATGTTTTTCTTCTTTGACAAGCACATTTGTTAACTTTCTTTGTGGTTACCTTGAAATTTACCCTTATCTTCCTAGGTTTGAATCAGTCTATTATTACTTGATATCGCCTTGCCTTCCTCTCCATTAGAAAGTTCTATATCTACACCGTTTATTCCCTTTTTCATTGTTCTGATGGTGTTGTCATTTGCAGATTAACCTCTCTGGTTCCCTGTTGTAATTCTTTTGGTTTTGCATTGTCCTTAAGAGTTCATTTCCTAGGTAGGTATCTAGCTAGTACAATCCTGTGTCCTATATTTGGCCTGTGGTCTGATGTTGTTTGTTCTCATATCGAAGGACTCCCTTTAATAATTCTTGTAAATTTGGTTTGGTTTTTACATAGTCCCTTAATTTCTGTTTATCTGGAAATGACCTAATTTCACCATCATATTTG
>NW_004444061.1:811260-856834 GCF_000243295.1 Trichechus manatus latirostris
AATTCTTCCATTTTTTTGTCTGTATTTTCCATGAATTTGCCTGCCTTTTCCATGACTTTGTCTATTTTTTCCTCATTTTTGTCTGCTTTTTTGTTTCACTTCTTGGATAGCTCTGAATGTTAGAGATTTGAATTCCCTATCAGGTAGTTCTTGTGCTTTTACTTCTACTGGAAAGTCATCTGGTGTTTTATTTTGGACGCCTACTGGAACCATCCTGTCCTGTTTTTTTAATATGTTTTGATATTGTCTGCTGTCTTTGGGATATTCAGTAATTATTTTCTTTATTTATTGATTGTAGATTTGTTTGTTTTATCCTAATTTTTTGTTTTATTTGGTTATGTCTGAGCAGGCGGGCTGTGCGTTCTTTGTTGTTTGCTTGTCTGTGGGCACAGTACTTTTCACCTCCTTCTCCAATGGGCAGGGTAGTCACTTAGGTATGATACAGCTTGGCAGGTGCAGCTAAAGGGGAGTTGCTGGGATGGGTTGTTTGTGGTACGTACCAGGGCTGACAGTGCGGATGAGGAATCGGTGCAGGGCAGGTTCCAGTAGGCCGTGCCTGTGCTGCTTGGGAGTGTGATGTTCAGTGTACAGTGCAGGTAGGCAGGAAGGAGGGGGTAGATTGTGATATGTGGAGCTAAGATGGGTATGGGAAAGATGAGAGAGGAGAGAGGAAAAGGGGCCAAAAACATACACACAAACGAAAAAGAGTGCTTAGGGAGCTTGCTATTGGAGTGGAGAGAGAAGAGACTAAGAAATGAGGAAAAACAAAAAAGAAAAAGCGTAAAAGAAAAAAAAGAATAAATCGAGAAACTGGAAATGAAGAAAGACAAAAAGGGAATAAGAGAGAAGAAAACAAAACAAAGAAACAAACAAAAAAAAAGAAACAAGGAAAAACAAATGCCGGCAGCGATGTCCCGGTTCGTCTGTGCAGAGTAAGGGAGTGGCTTCTAAGCTGTGCGGTACTGCCCGGCTAGAAGAGGCTCCCAAGCCAAGAAAAGAAAAAGAAATCAAACAAACAAATCAAAACAGAACAAATCAGAGCAAACAAACAAACAAAGAAGCCCCAGGGGTCCCACCAGCATGGCAGCATGGGCTGGGAAGCAGTTTCACAGTCAACCAGCATTTCACAGCCTTTCAGGAAGAAGCAAAGATGGTGCACGGAGCCAGGTATTTGAGAGAAAGGAGGGGGAGGTGGTGAGAGGTAAGGAAGAAATCTAAAGAAGCGGAAAAAAGCAACACCAGCAGCCAACAAAAGGCACTCAGGGAGTCGCGGGTGGAATCCAAGTGACACCAGGGTGCTTCCTGGCCAAGAGACTGTGGCTGCAGGAAGTGGAGAAGTCTGAGTGGGGGTGAAGAAGGGTAGGGGTTGCGAAAGCCTATATCACTGGTTACTGGTTGTTCTGTCTCCTACTGAAAGCTCCATGAAGCTGCTTTCTCTTACCCCCTGTTCGCTGATCTCCAGTAGGAGTCCAACATGGTGGATCCGTGCTGCGGTAGCTGATAGGGGACCACTGCGTGTATCTCTCCTCGCTCTCTGTTCTCAGTCAGTTTCTTATTACATTCGGTGCTTGGCTGAGTTCTTTGTCTCTTCATTTGATGCGTAGGTTTCAGGATTGATGTGTGACTCTGTTTGACTTAGTTTTTCTGATCTTTGCTGTGGAGGGACAGTGTGGTGCTTCTGACTGTAGCACCATGTTGCCCAGAAGTCTCCCAAAAATTTGTTACAATTTATAAATAGAAATGTTTTCAATAAATGATACCTTTTCTTTTAAATTGTATAAGAATATGCATTTCAACACTGGTAAAAAATAAAGTGATCACAGATAATATGATCATTCTACATCTGCTCATCAATTGCCCAGGTGACTCGCTTATGCTAAGCAATGCTCACCACCTTTATTTCAGAAAAATTTATGGACTATACAAATTAATTTGCTAAAAATATTCAGTGCAGATAACTTTATTTATCTATTGCAGGGTTTTTCAAATTATGGAGAACAGACAGTAAATAATTACATTTATTCTTCAGTTAAATTGAGCTTTATGTAAATTTGGAGAGCATTAGGAAACCACTACAAGTGTTTAAAAAGGTGCTGATAGTACCATAGTTGTGTGTGAAAAGTTGATTCATTGATAAGTGATAGTAAGCTAATGTTGCTGATTCATGCAACTCATTTATTTGTTGTGACAGTGAGCAGGTACAATACTATAGGTCCTAAGCTTGACAGATTTACAGTTAGTAAGGTATGTACAGGTATAATTGCGTTTACTTACTAATCTGTATTGCAGAATTTCACATGGGTTTCACTACGTCTTTGATGTGGTGAAAAACAGGTGAAATTGTACACTGCAGATAGATTAGTAAGTAAGCACAAGTAAGCCTGTGGGTACCTTGCTTATTGGGTAATCAATCCCTGGTGAGGAGCTATAGAGATGAAGGAAATCATGCAAGGTAAGGTGAAACATGTAGGTTACAGATAGACTGGGGTGCTAAACTTTAAGCCAAGAATTTTGAGCAGCAAAGTGAAATGATCTGAGTTGTGTATTTAATAGTATGAAAAGTGGCTGCAAAATCAGAAGTATGGGGAGTATAACTGTTTTACAGACTTTACTCTGAAGAGATTTTATTGGACCCTCCCTAGAAAAAAAGTTTCCGTAGTCAAATATATTAGAAAATATTGGGTTTCCCAAACAAACTTAAGGATATTTTCTTACTATACAATATGATATGCTTATTATAGATAACATTGTGAAGAATGGAAATTCCAGAACACTTAATTGTGTTCATATGGTACCTGTACATAGACCAAAAGGCAGTCATTTGAGAACAAGGGGATACTGAGTGGTTTAAAATCAGGAAAGGTGTGCATCAGGTTTGTATCCTTTCACCATACTTATTCAGTCTGTATGCTGAGCCAGTAATCCGAGAAGCTGGACTATATGAAGAAGAATGTGACATTAGGATTCAAGGAAGACTCATTAACAACCTTCAATATGCAGATGACATAACCTTGCTTGTTGAAAGTGAAGAGGACTTGAAACACTTACTGATGAAGATCAAAGACCACAGCCTTCAGTATGGATTACACCTCAACATAAAGAAATCAGAAATCCTCACGACTGGACCAATAAGCAACATCATGATAAATGGAGAAAATATTGGTTGTCTAAGATTTCACTTTACTTGAATCCACAATCAATGTACATGGAAGCCGCAGTCAGGAAATCAAACAACTTAACGCATTGGGCAAATCTGCCACAAAAGGCTTCTTTCAAGTGTTCAGAATCAAAGATGTCACTTTGAGGACTAAGATGTGCCTGACCCAAGCCATATATCCAGTCACCTCGTATGCATTCAAAATCTGTACAATGAATAAGGAAGACCAAAGAAGAACCAATGCCTTTGAATTATGGTGTTGGTGAAGAATACTGACTATACCATGGACTGCCAGAAGATGGAACATGTCTGTCTTGGCAGAAGTACAGCCAGAGTACTTCTTGGAAGTGAGGATGGCGACACTTCATCTCACATACTTTGGACATGTTATCAGGAGGGAGCAGTCCCTGGAGAAGACATCATGCTTGGTAAGTTAGAGGGTCAGAGAAAAAGAGGAAGACCCTCAATGAGAAGGATGGACATACTGGCTGCAACAATTGGCTCAAACATAACAACAATTGTGAGGATGGTGCAGGACCGGGCAGTGTTTCGTTCCGTTGTACGTAGGGTCACTATGAGTCGGAACCCACTCAGTGGCACCTAACAACAGTGCTTCATTAATCTCCAACTGATAATGGAATATGCAGAACATAAAGCCCTTTGTTCAAGGAAGCGTATTGGTTTTCGGAGCAGATTGGCAGTTTTGAACTAAATTATTGTAGTAATCTGAATGATCTGACCTGAACCTGGGACATAGTTATAGGAATAAAAAAGAAGGAAGAGATATTAAGGGGCATGACTGATTGACTAATAGCCCATGAGACTAAGGGAAGAAAGAAGTCAAAGGGGAAACATGTTGGTCCATCAAGTTGGGAAGTGTATCTTGGCATTTATTGAGCTTTATGATGCTGGAGGGACAACCAATTACAGATTGAGGCTTTGACCGGGGCAGTGTGATTAAGGCTGGAGAAAGAGGTTTAAGAAGCATAAACATTGTATAGTGCTGGAATATAATCTTGAAATGATTTGAGCATGAGTTAGGAATACTGAAGAAGTAATAGCTACGGATTTTCTTTTTTTTGGAAAAAAATTTGTAGGATTTGGCAAAAAAAACGATATAGGAAGAATATGGCAACAAGAACTTGCAAGTGTTTTTTTTTTTTATTTGTAGGACAAGCATCATTTTCAGTATTCAGACTGAGACATAAAAAGAAAAGCAATCTAAAAAAAAAGTCTTTCTGCTCAGCATATTCATTTTCCACAGCAGTGAAATGTGATACCTCCTTCAGAAATCCTAACATAGTCAATGTACTTGGGCAGTCAATGTTTTGTGACAAGCCAGGAATTACTTATTGTTTTAGCTTTCTCATCCCTCCTGTGGGTATGACTTTAGGATCCATCATGTCCACATCAGGAGTACAATCCTAGGCTCCCTATCTCCTTTCCTCAACATTCTCACTGGTCTCCCTTCTGAGTCTCCTTTTGAACCACCATTCTCCAAGAGGCATTTGTTTCTTAGAATTGTGCTTGTCAACACTTGCAGGTGTATCATGGAAAGTGTAGGAATTCATAGAACAGCTGAAAAGTGTCATCACCAGAAACAAAACCTTTAAAAAAAATCTGAAAACTGAAATCAAATCGAATACAACATAGTATATCCTTTTCATCATGGTATATTAATATCGTCTGGTTAATTAGTTCTACTTGCATATATGTTTAGAAGGAAATGCATGTAGCAAAATAGGTAGATGCATTTTCAAGGTCAGAATGTGGAGTTTGGAAGAGAAACATGGAGCAGACGGTAAGCTCATAGGAAAAATTAAGTCAGCCAGCTCTCCCCAGATGGTCACCTTTGCACTGTCTTTATGTAGCTTGTGAATTAGGCACCTGTTTTTTCTTCACCTCACTCCCTGCCTTGTGAATTCTTGCGTTTGACATTTTAATTGCAAATAAAAACAATAAATTCTGATTTTTTCCACAAAAAATGTATCTTTTATTCATATTTTTGCTTGGAATTAAATGACACTTATTAATGTTTTGGAATTTCTAAAATCCTTACTTGAATTTTACAATTTATTAGCTGGTATGATAATAGAAGTGCACATTTAGTGGTTCAGATTACAGAAAAAATTTCTTTTTTCACTTTTTAGGAAACTGGCTAAAGTGGCTTTTAAGAGCATCTCAATTTTAAAATACGTATATTCATTTTCCATAAAATATCTTTTTTAAAAGGAGAGCTATATTCAATGAAATGAACAGCCATATTGAATTCAAATTTAATTCAGTTAAAAGTGCTATTTGAATGTGATAGTCACATGGTAGACATATCCTTCACCTCCACATATGAGAAGAACATAAGGTCTTTTATATAAACAATGATTTTCAGGTAAACACTGTGCTTTTCTTAGTCACTGCTTTCAAATTTCTATAGCATTTGAATTGGCATCCTATTATTGAAATGTCAGATAAAGATAGTAAAACTGCTGCCCCCATTAGTGGGTAATAAACCAGCATGACCTTCTTTCTTTGCATTTTACATGCATTAATAAGTATTAATACTCAGATACATGTATTGGAGAAAAGAGATTCTTAAAAAAGACAATTTAACTTTTTCTTTATCCATCAGAGATATCAGAGATACCCTTGATAAATGTAACAAAATAAATAAATAAATGTGTTTAAGGCATTAATAAAATGCTATGAAGTACTTGCACCTGAATGAAAGTATTCAGTGTATGCGTAATTAAAGATAAGACATAAATACTCAGTAAATTATGGTAGAAGTGTTTTATGTTAATACTACCTGAAAAATAATGCCTTCCAAATTAAACTTGTTTATGTATGAGTAACTTGTTTTACATTAAAATGTGAATTCATACTCAGTTTAAGTACTCAGATCTTACTTGTTCAAAAGATAAAACAAAGCTAAGGTTACTTTATTTGATCTTTCCCCAAATTAAACAAAGCAAGCTATTTACTATAAATTCAAATCCTTGTTGAACAAGCCATTTTAAGTTTATTTTACTATCCTGTTTATTTTGAGTCAATTAGATTCTAATGACTCATGAGCTAGATAAGGTACAAGTATAATTTTGAGGACATCTAGTAGTCTGTGAGTTTCAATTTTTCAAATCTTATGAGAAAGTATTAATTCAATTTTTCTTCTAGTATGTGGTCGCAGTATCTGTTTTACCCAATTAAATGTTTCATTTATAAATTTTTAAAGTAACTCTTCATGAGTTGAGTCTATATCCTAACCTACAAATATGCATCTCTTAGAAGTTTCTTAAAATTAGGTTGAAAAATGTTTCTGATACATCTTCATGTATGCAGAGATTGAATTGTGATTAAAGAATCAGTGAGCAGTCTTGAGAAGTATGTCTTGAATAGCAATGAGCAAGGCAACCCTACCTCAAAATATTTCCTCCATCTTCTGGACGGGTATTTTCTTTCGGCCCATGAATTTATTCAATATATATTTAATGAATACCTACTATGTTACAGACCTTAATCTGGGCGTGAGCATCAAAGGTGAACAAAAAACAATCCTGGTCCCTGTCCTCATGAAGTTTTCAGTCTAGAGGAGAGAGATATGAATCAAATAATTACAGAAATAAATGCAAATTTCAACAGCGATGTTGTTGTTTCTGTTGTTGGGTATCGTCAAGTTGATTTCAACTCATAGAGAGGGTTTCCTAGGCTGTTATCTTTACAGGAGCAGATCGCCAGCTCTTTCGCCCACAGAGCTGCTGGAAAGGTTTGAACCACCAGCCATTCACTTAGCATCTGAGTGCTTAACTGTTGCACCACCAGGTCTCCTAGCAACAATGATAAATGATAAGAACTAGTAAACAATGAAAGATGGTACTATGAGAGAACCGTGGCATATAGAAGGCATTTAATAGTAGGTGCTTAATAAATGTTGGTTGAATGAATGAAAGGATAACTGTATGAGAGGGATAATATGGATATTCGTCCTGAGAAAGCTTTCCTGAGGAACTCATGTTTGACCTGAGGTCTAAAGCATGAATAAACATTCAATTAGTAAAGAGTATAGGAAAGAGTGTCTCAGACAAAAAAGAAAAACAATACTTTGTGGTAAGATAGAGTATCGCAGAAAAAAAGACTAGATGAATTCTCCAAAAAGACACCTGTTACCATCGAGTCAGTTCCGACTCATAGCGACCCTATAGGGACAGAGTAAAACTGCCCCATAGGGTTTCCAAGGAGTGGCTGGTGAGTTCAAACTGGCAGCCTTTTGGTTAGCAGCCTAACATTAACCACTGTGCCACCAGGGCTCCAGATGAATTCTAGGGAGCCTGAAAAAAAAGAGTTCAAAGTAGAGCATGGTGCTAGAAGAAGCTGCAGTGGTCGAGGGGGTCTAGAAAGGCCTTATCTTCTATGTAAAGAAAGTCAAAGAGCAAGGAAAGCCATTTAAGTGTTTTCAATAGGGAAATAATATCCGTAAGAACAATGTTTTGGGGGAAAATGATTCTTTGGAATTGAAAAGAGGTTTGAATCTGAGCCAGAACGGAAGCAAGGAGATCAGTTGGAAAGCTACTGCAGTAGTCCAGGCAAGCGACAATGAATGACTGTCCTTGTAAGCCATCCAACTTGAGGTACTTTGTTATGGCAGCCATATGAAACTAATACAGTGAGTCAAAGATTTCTTATATTGATCATAAAAAGCATGAAACACAATATAAAAAATTGATAATATAAAAATTATTGCTGTTCAAAAGTCCTGTTAAGAAAATGAAAAGACAAGCTAAGCTACAGACTAGGACAAAATATTTGCAAAACATAGATCTGAAAAGGATTTGTATCTAGAAAAAGAACTCTTAAAACTCAACAATAAAAGAAAATAAGCAACCCAGTTTGAAACGTGAGCAAAAGATTTGAATAGACACTCCACCAAAGAAGATATATAGATATAGATGCAAGTAAGCATATGAAAAGATACTCAATATTATTAGTATTATTATTTAGGGAAAAGCAAATTAAAACTACAGTGAGATATTGCTACCTACTTATTAAAAAAAAAAAAACCCAAACCTGTTGCCATCAAGTTGATTCCGAGTCATAGCTACCCTGTAGGACAGAGTAGAACTGCCCAATAGAGTTTCCGACGAGCGCCTGGTGGATTCGAACTGCCAACCTTTTGGTTAGCAGATGTAGCTCTTAACCACCATGCCACCAGCGTTTCCACCTACTTATTAAAATGGTTTAAAAAAAGACCCATTTCTGTGTATGATTTTTAAAAAAAGATAAACTTTACTCTGAATCATTACTATCTCTAGTACAAAATAGCATGGAAAGGGCTCTTCTTCATGAAAAAGGCCTCTTAACTAGTCTCAATGACTCTAGTCTTCTCCATGCTAATCATTTTTCATTTGATAATAGATTCTCACATTCCCAAAACTATTCCTTTGATCAAAACCTCAGGTAAATTGTATTATGACCTCTGACCTCTGTTTCTTCATATGTAAAATATAAAGATTGAACCATAAAGTCTTTTCCAACTCTAATACTAGATCACTTCCTTTAATTGATAATTTTTTAATAAAAGCAAGCAAGATTATCATCTTTCAGTTACGTTTGATCTATGGTATCAATAGATACATATAGACACCTAATTCTGACAGGACATACTCCTCATACAGTTGTACATATTAAAACAATAGTATTTATTTTTATTATTTTTGTTACTCTTTCTCCTGGGTCAAGTTTTTATTGTAACTCTTATTACTGATACATCTGAATTTCATAAAAAATGAACATTGATATACTAGATATGTGGGTATTGATTTAGTAAATATTTGAATCATTCTTATGTTTGGTATACATTTGTATATATAGCATGCTGTGTCTAATTAAAAAGATTGAATGACAAAGGCGAGTGTGGACAATTTAATTAAATACGATTAGTACAGTGGGAAAAGATCTGGCCTAGGATTTGGAGTATCTAAGTCCTAGTTCTGGCTTTATCATTTATGTTTCAGACTACTTAGAAATGCTCCATCTTTAGACCTTGGGCAAATAATTTTATCTTACTTGGCCTTGGTTTCCTCATCAATAAATTTTGGGGTCTGATTTGATGATCGTTAGGATAATACTTTAGTTTATTAGGGCTGCCATAACAAAATACCACAAACTGGGTGGCTTCAAGAACAGAAACTGATTTTCTCATAGCTCTGAAGACTAGAAGTCCAAATGAGGGTATTAGCCATGTTCCCTCTGAGGGCTTAGAAACCATTCCATGCCTTCCTGGTGTTTCTGGTGGCTCCCAGCAATCTTTGGCATTTCTTGGCTTTTGGGCATGTCTGCCTCTGTCATTACATGGCCATCCTTCATCTGTCTATCTCCATGTCTGTTCTCCTATTTTATAAGACATCACTCAGATGGGATTAGGATCCCTCTACTCTGGTAGGACCTCATGTTAACTGATAACCTCTTCAAAGACCTTATTTCCAAACAAGATCACATTCATAGGTACCAGGTTCAGACTTCAACATATGTTTTGGCGGAACAAAATTCAATACATAATAGGTATCTTCCGTTTAAATAGTCTATTGCTTCTATACTGATTTCTTACTCTCAGGCACGTAAAATAATTTAAATTAGGCTAACTTTCCAGAACACTTTTTGATAATTCACTTTATTTTTCCATCTGTCTTAGTTATCTAGTGCTGCTGTAACAAATACCATGAATGGGTGGATTTAACAAAGAGAAATTTATTCTGTCACACTTTAGGAGGCTAAAAGTCCAAATTCAGGGCACCAGCTCCAGGGGAAGGCTTTCTCTCTGTCGGCTCTGGGGAAAAGCCATTGTCATCAATCTTCCCCTGGTCTAGGAGCTTCTCAGTGCAGGGACCTCAGGTCCAAAGGACATGCTTTACTCCTAGCTCTTCTTTCTTGATAATATGAGGTTTCTGTCTCTCTGCTGGCTTTTCTCTCCTTTTATCTCTTATAAGATAAAACGGTGACGCAGGGCACACCCCAGAAAAACTCTCCTTACATTGGATCAGGGCTGTAACCTGAATAAGGGTGTTGCATCCCACCCTAATCCTCTTTAATATAACCTTATCTTGCCTCATTAATCACACTCAGAGATTAGGATTTACAACATAAGAAAAATTACATCAGATCACAAAATGGCGGACAACCACACAGTACTGGGAATCATGGCCTAGCCAAATTGGCACACATTTTTTGGGGACACAATTCAATCCATAACACCGCTGTATATTTACCTTGAAACAGAGTTTGCTCTTTATTGCACCTGGTCTTTTAGCAGAGGCCCTGGGTGGTGCAGTTAACATACTTACATGCTAACCAAAAGTTTGGAAGTTTGAGTTCAACCAGAGGTGCCTTGGAATAAAGGCCTGGAGATCTACTTCCAAAAATCAGCCATCGAAAACCTTATAGAGCACAGTTCTACTCTGACACATACAAGGTCACCATGAGTCAGAATCTACTTGAAGACAACTGTTTTTTTGTTTTGTTTTGTTTTTTGTTATTGTTGTTGCTGTCATTGCTGTTTTTATTCTTTGAGCATTCTTCCTGTTGCACTCTCCTATAAAAATCCACGTTGATGTAAAGCTGTATTACTTTATTGGGTCCACTCTTTTTAGAACTCAAATTGCCCTTCCTCCACCACTTTTTTGTGTCCTATTAACAGCACTGCTGTTAAATGGGTCCCTCCTTTAGGCAGAACACTTATTCTTTAAGGCCAGAAGAGATCAACTAGTCCAAAACACTCGTTTTACGGATAATGATGCTGAAGCTGAGAGACATTAAGCAAATTTCCAAAAAATTATGACACAGCAACAGTTTTAGGACTAGAATGCAGGGTTCTTGACTTCCAAGTCCATTGTTCTTCCCATCATATCATAAGGTATTTCAAGAGTATGTGGATGACAGTGAAAGGAGGAAGATGGTAGGCTGAGCACATATGTTTTTATTCCCTCCCACCCATAATCATAGAGATGTCAAAAAGATGTAAAATAAACAATATAGTTACAAAAGTCCTGGGGATAAAAGGGTGTCATTAAAAGAAGAAATCTTGAGGAATTCCTGGATAATAGAAAGCAGGTAGGATCAGATTTATGAATGAAAATGTGAGATAATAATGAGTAGTAACATTTATTTAACATTTACTATATACCAGTAAGAGTGCTAAGTGTTTAATTTATTATCGTAATCCTTTAAACACATGTGCAAACTATAAGGAAGGAAGTAATAGAATAAAAGCAGGTATTAGTACATAAACCCATTGCCATCGAGTCGATTCTGACTCATAGAGACCCTGTCGCAGTGGTTAAGAGCTTGGCTGCTAACCAAAAGACTGACCGTTTGAATCTGCCAGCCACTCCTTGGAAACCCCATGGAACAGTTCTACTCTGTCCCATAGGGTCGCTATGAGTTGGAATCAACTTGATGGCAATGGGTTTTGTTTGTTTTGTTTTATTAGTAAATAAATGACAAACAAGTTGTTTCATATAATCAAATGCTGGATTTTTAAAAGACCAATAAAATACATGAATTTTCATTATGTTTGATCAAGAAAAAGAGCACTCATAGAAATGAATAACTTTAAAATGAGAAATAGAACCTAGCTATAAATACAGAGGAGGTTTAAAAAGTAGAAATACTGCATACAACCTCAGACAAACAATAAGAAAATCTAGCTGAAATTTATAATTTTCTAGAACCATACAAAATTTTTTAACTGACTGTGAAGAGGTAGAAAATTAGAATAGCCAGACGGCAGAAGAAATTGAAAAGGAGAAGCTAAACCCTACCCCTGAAAAGGGCACAACTTCCGTATGAATTTACAAATATCTGTTCTTCAAAGAAGAGATACTTCTAAAATATTTTAGTCATTCTGGAGTATATTTTAAAATAAGTAGAGAAATAATTTTGGGTAATTCAGTAAGAAAATAAAATACTAGTTAGAATTCTATTAACACTAATATAAAGAATGATCTGATGATAAGAGGGGATTATTATAAAACTAAAATTTTAAAGAAATGGGATCACCATATACCCATGATTTCTATTCTTAGGAAAATAATGAATTTCTAGGATTTAGAGAACATTAAATGAAATGGCTACTTCAATTTTAAGGTAAAGTTATTCATTTAAATTATTTTGAATGATTGAAAGTTTCTATTTCAATTTTAGATAAAAATAGGATTAGTGATAGTCTTGACAGCGTAGAAGATAAACATTTTAAATATCTTTTTAAACAAAAATTGTAAAGCTTAGGACTGTGATTCACACTTACCCTGTAAAACTCCCAGGTGTTGAGTTATTTTTTAATTAGGAAAAAAAAAAAAAGTGTTCCAGTTGGTTTTTGATAATGTTTCAACTTACTCAGTACTCCGTACAACTATACTTATGACCAAATACCGTTAATTCTTATTCGTTTGCTATGCAAATTCAATGTTACCAAACAATTATGTTTCCTCTTTCTGGAATCTCAAGTTGTTGTTGTTTCTGAAAGAAACATCAAGATAAAGTGTGAGAAAGCAGCCCCAGGAAATCGAACATAAGAGGAACGAAAAACTCATTATTTTTCGATTTTTTACTTGTTAGTTTAAATCATCTTTTATACTGCCTGATAGTAATCATGTTCCCAACAAAACACATAGAGTATTCAACATAACAATTTCTGCTAACACCAAGCTTCCCTTTGCCCGCTAATCATCTTTTAAAGCCGTAGATAGCACCACACTAACCTCACCACGCAATTCCGAAAGTAACTAAGAAATTGGATGATAGTATGATATAGTAGTGATAAGGTAAAAGAGGAAACATATTATGGAGTAGCTTTATGGCAGAATAATATATCAGAGTGTCAGTTTAGATAAAAACATCCATCAATTTTCTGGTATAGCATGGATTTGAAGACATGAAAAGTTGAATTTGTAAGGTTTCTTTATAGCAAGCTCTCTGAAAACATGGAACTTGATTGGGTGTCTCTCCAGCAATTTTCTTATAGAGTCTTTCTCTTCCAGTTTCCCAGGCACAGTGGAAAAGGGATTGGGATTTACTGATGATAATTATGAAGGAAAACTCCCAATTCTGCTATATGCACAGGGAGAATCACTACCAATATAAAAGTTTGATTGTTTTTATGTGCTAAGCTAGGGAAATACTACAACTCATAGGACCTAAGGGTAAGCACCTTTTTTGTGCATCTAGTATTTTAAGACACCAAACAATAATTATTTAACCTTTATTGATATCAGTCGACAGATAGGGGGTTATGGAAGGAAAGGGAAAAGAAATAGAATTCAATTCAAAGTTAAACTTAAAGCTCTTTGAAAGATGTTCTGTTCTTTCATCTAGCTGCATCTAAAAGCAATTGAGGTCATGAATGAAGTAGAAATAAGGATCAGTGTAGATGATCAGGCTAGGAAGCTGGTGGTGTACTATCATGGTATCTTATTGCCAATCTGTACATGATGGTTTTATTGTATTCTTATAGCTGTACTCACAGTGTGCTTAATTAGCTAATACATGTTCATTATTTTCTTTTTCTAAGAAACTTCAGAAATGTTGCATAAAGACTGTTTTAGTTTGCACAATGAACTTTAAAATATCTATCCAGAGAGCATAAAAATTACTTCCTTAAAAATTTTCACATAGGGATAAAATGAACTACCTTCAATTCATACCCTATTTTTCTTACTGCCCCTGCTTGTGCAGGATTAAATTTGATCACTATAGAAAGATGAAGTCCTGTACCTCAAATCCTTATTTTCTCAGAATTCACAGTTTGTAAGAAATCTAAATCTTGTCAAATAGGAATTGATGGAAGCAGTACTGTTAACTGATGAATACAAATACTTATATAAATATAACCGGAAATTTTAATTCTGTATGATCAATTCTATTCAACAAACAATTTTGAAGTGCCCACAATTGTCACGATTATGTATTGGACACAATGGGATATATAAAGATTAATAAGACACAGGTGCTCCAGGATTTAGCATAAAAGAGGGTAGTAGATTGTTCAGTTTCTTTCAAACATGCAAAAACAGATTACTTTTTGGCCAGGTCTAATTCTTCATAGACCCCCAAAAGATAGTGCAAGTCAGGTGTTCATTTGCATAGATGCCGTGAAGGCTAGAAACAAGAAAGAATGAAGTAAGCTCATTGCACTGTGATTAGATTATTCCTAGGTTGGCTGGGATGACAAAAAGACATGGATGCAAGATTAAATGAGAAAAATGAGGTGAAAATAACACAAGAAAAGGAAAGATATCAAATGTGATAAAGAGAAAGAAAACAAAGCTCATACAAAAATGAATGTAAAACTTGATTTCCTCAAGTTTTAGGCACTTCTAGGCAAATCAAGCTTCAATTTTAGCTCTTTGGGAAAACTAGACTATTAAAAAAAAGGAAAGAAGAAGAAAGAAAAGAACAAAACGTTGAATATAGTTCCTAGAGAAACTGGGAACACATTACTCATTCCAACCACATAACAGCGATTATTTAACAAAGAAAGTCACATCTCAAGCTTGTATACTTAAAGATTTGTTTATTGGGCAGGTAATCACTTTCAAATGAAATAGGTACCTTCCATTTCAGAGCATCTCTTAGCAACTATAGCTTTTCACTTTGTAGCATAAATTGTTCCCTTGGTTGCAGTGGGTTTGGCAAACACTGAGCAGAGTCTGGGCCAGGATTTTGTCACTATATAAATCCATGATTTAAAAATTACAGTATTGTCAAACTTTTTTGTGATACACTTCACAGTCTCCCCAGATCCCATGAAAAAAATGTCATTCAACTTTTGGTAATAAATATAAAATGGGGCATTTTCAACAGCATAATGCATAAAGTTGTTTTTCAATTTGAGCACATTTAAATTGAGCCAGTTCTTTCTAGGGTTTACCAATTAGTCTGCATTTAAGGAGCATGACAAGTTGGTGGTAGATCAAAAGGGAAGTAAGTGTCAAATGAGTAGGACACACTGATTGTCATGTCTTGTTAGTAACTTATAAATTGACAGAGTTCCCTTTTGTGTCACAGCGATGGAAATGCAAAGCATTAATGACAATTTACTGTTGTTCAGCATTTAATTTTTAAGCTGCACATTCTTTGGCCCAATATCTGAATATGTCAGAAAGCCAGTAAGTCAATATTTCCTGTACATTATTCAAAATATAGCCTTAATAGTGACTTTTACCATTATGTACATGAAGTATTTTCTGATGGCTGGCTTTAGTTATTTAGTGCTGTTCTACTTAAAATTTGGTTGCTCATATATAGGATATGCATTATAATCTCACTATAATTTATTATAATCTCATTTAGGCCTCACAATAACCATATAAATTCAGTATCACCACATTTAATAGTTCCCAGATCTCCTTGACTTTCAGGGCTATATCCATATTCTCCAACTGGTTGGTGCAGCAACAAAGCATTGTAGATAACCCCTTATTGATCTAAATTGAGGAATCTTGTATGGACAGGAAGAGAAGAAGAGGAGAAAGTACCACCCTCTTATTACTTCCTTTTTTAAATAATTTTGTCTTTAGGGTTATAATATTGTTCCTCTACCTTGTCGTTCTTGGTATTTATTAAATTGTTGTCACCATTTTCTTACAAGTGGGGCAGTAGCCACAATTATTGATAAAGCACTGCTAAGACACGTGACTATATTTAATAATACGTTATTTTCTGCCTAAGAGGCATCCTGCAGGGATCTCATCAGACAGCCGTGCACCACCTCAGAGTACTGATTCTTCTCCCACCTACATATGGTTTAAAGCTGTTCATCTCTTGTCAAGACCAGTACAATAGCCTTCTTTTTAACTGGTTTCCTATATACCACTTTGTTGTAGTAAGTTACCATCAAATTGGCTCAAACTCATGGCAACCTTATGTATAACAGAATGAAAAGTTGCCTTGTCCTATACCATCTACATGATTGTTGATATGTTTGAGTCCATTGTTTTAACTGGTGTGTCAATCCATCTTATGAAGGATTTCCATTGTTTTTGCTAACTCTCTACCAACCATAATGTCCTTTCCTAGCGATTGATCTTTCCTGATGACATGTCCAATGTAAGTGAGCAGAAGTCTCACCATTTTCACTTCTAAGAAGCATTCTGGTTGTATTTCTTCTAAGACTGATTTGTCCCATGTTATGTTCAGTATTCTTCACCAACACCAACACCAGTTTGAACACATCAATTCTTCTTCTGTCTTCCTTTTTCACTGTCCAG
This sequence comes from Trichechus manatus latirostris, assembly GCF_000243295.1. Taxonomy (NCBI): domain Eukaryota; kingdom Metazoa; phylum Chordata; class Mammalia; order Sirenia; family Trichechidae; genus Trichechus; species Trichechus manatus. The sequence continues at coordinate 827,668 of NW_004444061.1, forward strand.
CTTTCACAGGTGTTTATGAGGTTATTGAAAAGACCATGGCTTGGGTCAGACGAACCTTAGTCCTCAAAGTGACATCTTTGCTTTTTAACACTTTAAAGAGGTCTTTTGCAGTAGATTTACCCAATGCAATGTTGTTTGATTTCTTGATTGCTGCTTCTATGAACATTGATTATTGGTCCAAGTGGAGTGGAATCAGTGACAACTTTAATTTTGTCTTCATTTATCACCCTTATACTATTAGCCCATTATATATTCTTACCCTGCTATAATTAATATTCCAAACACCAGCCAAGTGATGTTTATAAAATGTGAATCAGGTTATGCTTCTGCAAAAAAAACTCTCTAATGGCTTTCATTAGCAATTATACTAAATCTAAACCTGTTAGGAAGACTTTATACAAAATATAACTCTTCCATCTTAAACTTTGTCTCCTGTCCAGCTGTGTCTTGGAGTTGGTGCTTTCTGGTTTGTGAGAGTGTTAATATTCAAGAATTTTGCAAGCCATTTGAAATCATGTTGGTAGTTTGAAATTGGCAATGGTAGGAATATTTACACCACGTAAATCAACAAATGCTACAAATGAGAGATTTTGTTGGTTTGTTTTGGGGAGCTGGTTGTTAAACATTGACTGGCACACCACTGTTCCTATTGCTGTCTGCCTTACTCTCAATGTTCCAGTGATGCTAGTTTTGTCTATTATTCTAACATGCAAGCTTGCTCCCTCACCTTTAGAGACTTTGCCCTTGCTATCCTCTTTGTGTGGATGTTCTTCCTTTGGATTTTCATATGGCTGCCACCTCTCAACATTCAACTCTCGGCCCAAATGTCACCTTCTCAGAGAGGCTTTCCATGACTACCTTATCCAAAGGGCCATGTCTTAGTTTCCTAGGGCTGCCATAACAAAACACCACAAAGTGGGTAACTGTAAACAACAGAAGTCTATTGTGTCACAGTTTTGAAGTCTAGCAGTTCGAATTCAGAGCATCATGAAAGCTAGTCTCTGTTTCTGTCAGCTCTAGTAGAAGATTCTTCCTTGTCTCTTTTAGTTCTGGGTGCTCCAGGCATGTCTTGGCATTCCTAGGCTTGGAGATGTATCTTCACATGCTGCCCTCCCCCTGTGTGTCCCCATCTCTGTGTCTGTTTTCCCCTTATATAAGACACTACTCAGAAGATATTAGGACTAGGACTCATTCTACTCTGGTATGACTTAACTGTTAATACCTCTAAAGATAGATTATCTTTCCCCAAACAAGGTCACATTCACTGGTACAGGGGTTAGGACTTCAGTATATCTTGTATGGGGGGCACATTTTAATCATAACAGACCACCGTAACTCCACTTTTCCCATATCATCAATCTTATCCCTACAATTTACACAGTGCCTTTGAAGTAATGTATTCTTGTACTAGTTAGCTTACATTTGGTTTCAAGCCACAGAAAACCAAAAAGTAAAATATGTATTTGTCTCATAGAACAAGAGTCATGGGGTTAGACAGTTCAGGGCTAGTACAACAGCTAGGCCCCTTCCCTTTTCCTGCTCCACCATCCTTAGCATGTGATGGTCATCTTCATGGTGACAAACGGTTGTTTCATCTCTAGGCACTTTAACGCATTGTATCTGGCAAGAGAAAAGGGGAAGGGGAAATGTGCAAAGACCAAAGAGGTTAGGGCACAGGCCAACACTTGATCCACTTAATAATCCCTTCCTAGGAGCCATGCTTCAATGCTTCATACTTACAACATCTTGGCCAGATTACATAGACTTCCTATTTGCAAGAGATAGAAATTCTGGAAAGAGATATATGTTCACTTCCCAACTGTAGTAGAACATGGCAAGGGATAAGGAGGTTGTGGATAGCTATGTGGTAGGTAATCCATAATTTTTCCATAATAACCATTTTTTTGTGGAATTAGTGGACAAAATACTTTAAATTACCTAGCTCCATCTTCATCCAAGTTCCAGCTTCATATAAGCCATAGGTCAAATTCTGCACTCCAAATGTCAATCAAATTAATCAAAACTCATCATTAAGGAGTGAGAAGACCATAACTGAAATATTCCAGGTCACTAAAAGCCCAGCCCATTTAAGTTCTAATATTTTGTTGTTGTATTTGTTTATAATGTTTAATCTATTTTGAGGGAAGCCTATTGAAAATATATCATCTACTACTATCTTCAGGCAATTGATGAAAATTTAATCATTTTTCAATAATCCAGTGTGATTAATATGAACACATTTATTATATCATATTATAAGGCTACCTTCTGGGGCTTTGGGAAGTGTTGTGACTGCCCCAGCTTACAATGGCCCATGTTGCTATATCAAAAAAAAAAAAGTGTTTGCTAGACCTTTATTGTCTAAGTTGTAAGCCCTTTTCAGAGGTTAGAGAAAAGAAAAAATAAAAACATGCGCACTAGAGTCGAACATACCTGGTTTTGAATCCTCAACAATTTACTAGTTGTTTAGCCTTGGGCCAGGTGATTCAACTTTCTGAGCCTCAGTTGTTTTAACTGTACAGTGAAAATAATATTAACCTCTTTATATACTCATGAGGATTTTACAAGGTGATCTAAGTAAGGCAAGCATACATACCCACTGTAGTCTAGTCAGTTCCAACTCACAGTGACCTTATAAAACAGGGTAGAACTGCCCCATAGGATTTTCCAAGACTGTAGTCTTGATGGAAGGAGACTGCCATATTTTTCTCTTGCAGAGTGGCTGGTGGGTTTGAACCACTGACCTTTCAGTTAACAGCCAAATGCTTAACCACTGCACCACCAGGGTTCCTTAAGGCAAGCAGACACTGAAAAAATGACAGCCATGAACTCAGCCTACTCAAGATCACATTTAAGCTATCATTGACCTCTAGAACCCTTTAGTGAACCACTACCTGCCTCAGAAACACCTGAAATGACTATTAAAAGTGCAGCTTTCAGGGACTCACCCTCAAGCTTGCTTTTATTTCTTTTTCCAGTCTTCTTATTTTTTATCAAAGGGTCTAGGGTTAAATTTTTATGTTGACTAAAATTTGAGAACTGCTGCTTTCAACCTCAAGCAAGGATTTGTTGGTAAAATTAGATTAATCTCTTGTTACCAGATTTGGAGAGGGAGAGGTAATGGGAATGATACTAAGAATGTGGATACCTGAGCCACATCTCAAATCTAGCCAAGGCTGTATATCCATATTGACTGGATTCAAACCATGGCTACACATAATAATCACTGGGGAGTTTAGAAAACCCCAAAGCCTGTGCCACACCCCAGACCAATTAAATTTAAAATACTTGGAGATAAGAACCAGGTATCTGTGTTTTTCAGTACTTCCCAGGTGATTCCAATGGTCAGCCAAGTTGGAGAAACACTGCTCTCTACTGTTTAAGAGCTCTCTAGGTGGTTCTGAAGGAAACTTGGTGGCACAGTGGTTAAAGTGATCAACTGCTAACCAAATGGTCAGCAGTTGGAAACCACCAGCGGCTCCATGGGGGCAGGGTGGGGGGGAGATGTAGCAGTCTTCTTGCGTAGAGATTTACAGCCTTGGAAACCCTGTGGGGTCGCTATGAGTCGGAATAGACTTGATGGCAGTGGGTTTGATGGTTCTGATGATCAGCAAATATTATCTGAGAGAGGTATTCTAGTAAATGGAACAGGGCCTAATCTTTATGGAGGGAAGGAAGATTAAGAGCTCAGCCTCTGACCAAGAAATCCTGCTGAGCACAGAGCTATTATAAAAGTACTGAATGTCTAGGGAAAAGCTGCTAAAAGAAAAGCTGCAGTTGGAATAAAAAGAAAAAGTACAGGGTTTAGAATCACGCAGACCAATCCCAGATCTCCAATTTGTTAGTGAGTTACTCACCTCTCTATAAATCTCAATTTCCTCATTTGAAAAATGTGGATAATATTTAATACCATATAAGGTTATTATAAGGATAAAATGGGTTAAAGGATGTAAAGCTTTTAGCATACAATATAGCTGGCAAGTAGGTCTGTGTTTGCATTTTTGTTTTAAGAAGGTAACTTAACTTTGTGGACCATATGAAGAGGCTGGAGGAGAAAAAATTATTCCAGTTGACTGAAAAGAGGTGATGAGCACCTGGACTAATGCAATGGTGATAAAATGGGGGAGTCTGTTAATTAATTGGGGAGCCCTGGTGATGCAGTGGATAAGCTGTTCAAACCCACCAGCCACTCCGTGGGAGGAAGGTGTAGCGGTCTGCTTCTGTAAAGATTTACAGCCTTGGAAAGCCCTATGGGGGCAGTTCTACTCTGTCCCATAGGGTCGCTATGAGTCAGAATCTACTCGATGGCAGTGGGTTTGGGTTTGTTTGTTTTTGGTTATTTATTAATTCATTCATCAAATATTCATTTACTGCCATACACTGGACTTTGAGGGGATGCGGTGGTGACCAAAACCAGACAAGTTCCTCCCATCAATGAGATTACAGACTAGTGGAGAAGATGCACATTCATCAAACCATTATACAAAATGTGAAACTGCTGCTGAGATAAATGTGCCATGGGAATGGAAAGGTCAAACTGAAAAAAAATCTTAGAATTAATATTGACAGGACTTATTTGTTTGCTGAGGTACCAGAATAAATAGAAGACATGTTTCCTGCTTTAAAGAATATTCAAACCGATTTGTGTGACAGAAATAACTTACATGAAATACTATCAAAGAAGATGTATTAAGTGACAAATTGTGTGGAACAGGAAAATGTTCTCTTGGTAACATGAAAATGACCTGTTATCAAGAAATGCGATCGATAAGCTATGAATTGTAAATTCTGACTTCGTGATAGATTCCTCTTCCTTTTCATTGTCACTATTCCATTGGAATAATAGTACTTTGCTGATAAGATACAATTTACTCTAGGTTTCTCTTTCCATTTTTATTTTATTTTTTCATTCAGATGTTGCAAGAGCAATTGAATTACTGGAGAAACTACAGGAATCTGGGGAAGTACCAGTGCACAAGCTACAATCCCTCAAAAAAGTTCTGCAGAGTGAGTTTTGTACTGCTATTCGAGAGGTATGACACTAAGATATTAATAACTACGTTCAGCCATATGTCTGCTAAATAGAAAACGTTTCTTTCCACACAAACAGTTGACATAGTTAAGATTAGAGCTACATCTTAACTTTCTGTTTTTAGCTCTTTAGACAGATGATAAAATATGATTTAGTCTGCTAAATTCTTAAATTAGATCCAGTCAGGATTTGTACATTCATATAAAACTAAATGTTGATCTTATGGTAGCAATGAAGTGATTGTTTCAGCAGGTGACTGTTGCATGTAGTCTAAACGATTTGGTGGTCAAATGTAGCCACCTGGAAATTCAGGTAGAAATAGTGACAATTAATAGGGGCTGGGCTTTTCTTAGAACTCTCAACTAAATCATTCACAGGCAAATCTGAAAGAGTAACTGCCCATTGAGCAAATTTGTAATTATCCAAACATTACTGTCTAGTCTAGTGCAATATTGGAAAGTCTACAAAAGGGCTGATATTGCCCCTAAAAATAATCTTAGTAATGCTTTCCTGGCTAATGGTTTCAAGAAGCCCAAGTTGAAACAAGTGTGCTGAAATGACTCTGAATTTTGTATTGGCTTATGTTGGAATGAATCAACTCGACAGCAGTGGATTTGGTTTTTGAATTTGTGGTGGAATATGCTATTCAACTAATGAATTTAATTAGTAACAAGAGAGTTCACTTGAAATATATATGCTATTTTGTTTTATTCAGTCAGCCCACTGCCACGTCCCCATCAGGTACTAAGTAACAATTCATTATAGAGTTCATAAATCCAGCATGTTTGCCCTGCTAGTAGTCCGCAAAGATGATTTCCCCACTATCATCCTCTCTAAAGCTGGCTGAACTCAATGACTGCCTGGAGAGCTTGTTGTTGCAGAGGACATACACTGCCCAAGGAATGCTTAAATCAGCCTTACTTTCTCTTTGCAACTCTACCTATACTCGTTCGACTCATGGCAACCCCATGTGTGCAGAGTAGAACTGCACTCCATAGGGTTTTCAAGGCTGTGAGCTTTCCGAAGCACATCACCAGGTCTTTTTTTCAAGGCACCTTGGGGTGGGTATGAACCACCAACTTTTTGGTTAGTAGTCAAGTGATTAACTGTTAGTGCCACCCAGGGATTCCTTTTACAACTCTACTCATGGCTAATACACATTATTTTGCACCATCAGTGCTACTTTTTATGTAGGTGCTAGGTAGGAAAGACCCAGATGACTAAGATACAAACCAAAATACCAAGCCTGTTGCCATCAAGTCCATTGCAACTTATAGTGATGCTATAGGACAGAGTAGAACACCCCCATAGGGTTTCCAAGGAGCGGCTGGTAGATTCAAACTACCAACCTTTTGGTTATAGAGTCGCTATGAGTTGGAAGATAACTAAGGTAGAGGCATACAAAACCTCTCTCAATACAGATTTAAATTGTAGTCTACCCAATGCAGTTACAACTTGGATTCTGCTGGGGTTTGGCTTGGACTGTGCTTGTGCTAAATTTTTATCAGGTGAAATTGTTCACTTTAATTTTTGTTTATATTGGACACAGCTTAAGTAAACAACAGTAATTTCATCCCAATTTTAGCTTAGGAATTTGACCAAAAACTGAAAGGAAATTTCACAGTGTGAATTCTGACCTACTGCCTGACACTCACTCAGAGAAGTATAAGATATATGGAAACCCCAGGACTTCCTGTAGATTAAACTCCTGTAGTCACACTACAGGAAAGGTGATCCAGTGGAATGTGGAAATTTTCAAATAATATCATTAATATCACATGCAAGTAGAATTTTTATGAAGATCATTCAAAAGTGGCTACAGCAGTAAATAGACAGAGAACTGCCAGAAATCCAAGCCAGATTCAGAAGAGGATGTGGAAGCAGGGATATCATTGCTGAAAGCAGAGAATATCAGAAGGATGTTTACCCGTGTTTTTTTGACTATGCAAAGGCATTAGACTGTGTGGATCATGGCAAATTATGGATAACATTGTGAAGAACAGAAATTCCAGAACACCTACTTGTGCTCATGAGGAACCTGTACGTAGATCAACAGGTAGTTGTTCAAACAAAACAAGGGGATACTGCGTGGTTTAAAGTCAGGAAAGTTGTGTGTCAGCATTGTATCCTTTCACCATACTTATTCGATCTGTATGCTGAGCAAATAATCCAAAAAGCTGGACTATATTAAGAAGAATGGGGCATCAGAATTGGAGGAAGACTTATTAACAACCTGCGATATGGAGATGACACAACCTTACTTGCTGAAAGTGAAAAGGACTAGAAGTGCTTACTGATGAAGGTCAAAGACCACAGCCTTCAGTATGTATTACACCTCAACATAAAGAAAACAAAAATCCTCACAACTGGACCAATAAGCAACATCATGATAAACGGAGAAGAGATTGAAGTTGTCAAGGATTTCATTTCATTTGGATCCACGATCAACACCCAAGGAAGGCAGCAGTCAAGAAATCAAAAGACGCATTGCATTGGGCAACTCTGCTGCAAAAGACCTCTTTAAAATGTTAAAATGCAAAGATGTCATCTTGAAGACTAAGGTGCACCTGACCCAAGCCATGGTGTTTTCAATCACCTCATATGCATGCAAAAGCTGGATGATGAATAAGAAAGACTGAAGAATTGATGCCTTTGAATTGTGGCATTGGAGAAGAATATTGAATATACCACGGACTGCCAAAAGAACAAACAAATCTGTCTTGGAAGAAGTACAGCCAGAATGCTCCTTAGAAGCAAGGAAGGGGAGATTACATCTCACAGACTTTAGACATGTTATCAGAAGGGATCAGTCCTTAGAAAAGCACATCATGCTTGGAAAAGTAGAGGGTCAGCAAAAAAGAGGAGGACCCTCACTGAAATGGATTGACACAGTGGCTGCAACAATGGGCTCAAGCATAACAACAATTGTGAGGATGGCACAAGACTGGGCAGTGTTTCGTTCTGTTGTACATAGCGTTGCTGTGAGTCGGAACTGACTTGACAGCACCTATCAACAACAGTCACTCTATAGACCAAGACAAAATCGCTTATGCATTCCTTTCTTTCTTCACACAGTGCCACGCCCTTGAGATTTGGCTAACTGGCATTTGTTCTTTAGAGATTCTATGGTCACTGCTGTGTTTTAGCATTCTGCCCTCCACAGAATTAACTAAAGGATAGAATACATCAAATATATATTCCCTGCTCACTGAGTATACAGCTCATAATCAATGCAAAGTCTGTATTTTCTTGGAACTTACATTTCATTTGGAGGAAATTGTGATCAGCAATAAGTGTGTAAAACAATATCAAGAGAGTGAAAAGACCATGGTGAGATATAAAAGTAAGATGAAGGGAACAGGGATAAGCCTCTTTTAGTTGGGATGGTCAGAGGAAAACAAAATGTAGTAATGGGACAAGTCAAACAAATATCAGGGGAAATCATGCTCCAAAAAACCTGTTGCTGTCGAGTCGATTCCGACTCATAGCGACCCTATAGGACAAAGCAGAACTACCCCATAGGGCTTCCAGGGAGTAGCTGTGGATTCGAACTGCCGACCTTTTGGTTAGCAGCAAAAAGCTTAACCACTGCGCTACCAGTGCTCCAGTCATGCTCCAGGTAGAAGAAATCACAAGTGCAAAGACCCAGAGACAAGAATGATCCTAGTCTATGGAAGGAACACTGTGAAACCCAGTGTGTGGAATGGGATAAGCAAGGTAGACTCCCTAGAGGCAGCCAGAGACTAGATCATATAGGACCTCACAGGCCCCGGTAAGAACTTTGGATTTAATTCTGAGTCGCTCTGAGGAGAATAAAAGTGTGGTGCAAGAGTAGAAACAAGAGAACAGTAGGAAAGTAATTGAATAGATCAAGTGAGAGATTGATGGCAGCTTGGACAAAGGTTGCAGCAGTGCAGGTAGTAGGAAGTGGTTAAATTCTGAGTCTCTTTTGAGAGTGAAATCAACTGGAATTATTGATGTATTGGATATATAGGATTTGAGAGAAAGAGAACAATCAATGATTCTTAGATATGGAATTGAACAACTGGATAAATGGTAATATAATGAGATGGAAATATTTGAGGGTAGATCAGGTATGGAGAAGACTATCAAGAGCTCTGCTTTTGGCATAGCAAGTTGGTGATGCTTCTTAGACAACCAAGTAGACAGGTCTAGCAGGCAGTTGGATCTAAATCTGAAACTTGGGGGAGAGATTGGGTCTGGTGTAGATACCTGCTGAAATAAACTTACAGGCTTTTTTCTTAAAAGGGTTTTACTACGGAAAAGGTAATTGGGATTAAGAAAGAAAACAAATATGGGGAATTTGTATAGGTAGAATGAATTCCTCTTACAAACCCTTTCTGCGGTAAAGTGTGGTGTATAAATCATTAGTGGTCCACTGCAGTCTACAACTGGTCTGTACGCAGTTCAGCAATTTCAGAAGGAAAACAATGACAGTTTTTTCACTTACATTTTACAAATCTGGACTATAATATTAACTTTATATTCACAGGAAAATGATTATGTTCTCAGTAGTAATTTTATTCTTAAAGGCAATGCGTGTTTCACAGAGACTGTGTTGGTCATCTTAGTTTAGCTAATATATTCATGCTAGTTGTGTGACATTATTTATATTTAAGCTTATGATGTGTGGGTGTTTTTTTTTTTTATTTATTGTGTTGCTTTATATTTCCAATTCATTATAACTGGATCAGTGGTACAAAACTAATCTTTAATGTGGAAAGTAATGGGAAAATAGCAATATGTATATGACAATGCTGAAAAATATTCTTAATATAGCTAGTAAGAAGTTCTTCAGTACAAACATAGAGTAGGAATATATGTTGGACTATATGTTGCTGGACAGGTGAATCCACAAGCTGGTACAGAAAGGTAAAACTAGGAAGTATCATGGTGAATATCTGAAAATTAAACTTTATTGAGCCAGGAGTACTTTAACTCCTAACCTTAGTTACTGACTGTTACGCTGGCACGAAATCTTTGAAGCTTTGGTTTCCTTTTCAAGTAATGATCAGCATCTCTGTGATTAAATTATCTGAGTGTTCAGAAATAGTTGCTATGTAATACTTTCTAATGTGAAAATTATGAATTTTATCCTGAAAAGCAAAGAACTAAAACTGTAGGGACATTTTTTATAGTTCTGCTCACCGTAACAAAAACAGGTACAAATTACACTATTGCCAACAGGCTTGTAAAATCCAAATTATTCTCGAAAAGAAAGTAGGACAAGCTATTGCCAAAACTTTTCTATTGCATTACATCAGTGTAACTATAGTTGTTATATGTTGAGGCAGGCACACATTTTGTTTTACATTTGGATGAAATCACTGAATCACCCCTTGATATGTGTGCAGCACTTATATGAGGAGAATAGTTTGATAATTTTTTTAACTGAAAATGGATGCTTAAAAGAAATCAGAATATTTCTTTAGTTAACTCTTTTTCTGTAATTTGCAATATAGGCTAAAAAAGGTACGTTGAGATCAGTATAAAAGGATGTTCATGTATGTTTACAACAAAGGAAGCAGATAATGGTAGACTATACTTTTCTTGATTACATTTTATTGTTGAAGGATTTCGAAAGAACCATGATCAGTAATTAAATCGAGCCTACTCCATGCAAATCTTTTCAGAGTACATGGCAGAAAAATGGGCTGACACAAGATGCTGCTTTTCCATAATGAGATATACTGGGTGACAAGGAGAGAGTTCACATAAGCTTTTGAATGAGGAATGAAATACAAATTTTCATGGTACTTACATTGACAGTAAAGACTATTTCTTTGATTTTATGTGGCTTCCTCAAGTTTTATCTCAGCATTAATTAGCTTGAATGACTTCAATTTATAAATTTAGGATTGAAATATAAGGCTTATAAAATGTTGATTTTGTATAAGAAAATTTTCTAAGAGAGTTGAATTCAGGTAGAAATAGCTTGATTGCCAAGAGATGCGCTTTTCCCCAACACTTGATGCTCTTTGTGCCTCAGAGAAATAAATCAATGATTTATGAGTGATCATATTTTAAGAGGACATCCAGTTTCTGCAACAGAACACAAAGGAATTCTTTCTGCAACCAAAGTAGCCATAAACTGAATTAGCAGTCTATTTATTATTAGCTCAGTGTCTTCCAACTTTTAAAACGTTCACACTTTTTGCTTTTGAGGGAAATGTGCTTGACCAAGGGTGTGATGTGCTGATAGTGGTCTTCTGTTAGGACTCGCTCTGAAATGTATGACTGCCATTAGTGTGTTGGAACGTAACTGCAGAGCAAAATGACACAGTTACCAAGAACTGTCTTTCTTGCCTGATCGCCAGATGTTGTATGTTAGTATTTTCTAAAGTAGTGGCAATATAGAATAAGAAGATAAACCAACTTGACATGGACTATGACTATCATTCTGTGGTAGTCAGTAGTACTGTTCACAAATATTCCAATTCTGTGGTTCAAATGCTCATGGTCCCCAGTAATACTTTCTTTAAAGAGTGATATACAGATTAGGAATTATCACCACCTCTTGCCAGTGACATGTGGGAAATTGAGCTATGATGCATTCTGTCCTATCAGAGGGAGCAGCAAAGTTAAAAGAGCAGTGTTGTAGTCAAGCTGACCAAGGTTTGAATCCCAGCTCAGTCACTTATTTTTTACTTAACATTTTTATCAATCTATAATAATGGAATAATACCACCAGCATGCTGTGGTTCTGATAATTAGAGATTCTGTACTTAAAGCCACCTAAAATGGCCTTTAGTGCCCACCATCCAATAAGTACAAAAGTAATAGATGCTATTATTTATTGCTATTATTATTATAAGTGTAGGGTGCCCAAAATTATCCCTAGTTCTAATGTTTTGGTGAGGCAGGAAATGGATAACAGATGGAGAAAGAAAAGGTAGTTTCTATAGGGTGTTCTAAGAAAGCATATAAGACTAATAAACTTAGATTCATCTTTCCTACCATTAATCATTAAAGCAAAATAAATTGAGCCATTGCACCCTAATTCCACACCTCTATGGAAAATAGCATTATGATACAAGTTTTTGTCCTTGATGTTGTTCTGTATATCATCTTAATTTACTATGTGGCTGAAAACGTAGAAGACAAATTTAATCAGAATTATAAAAGAGCTAATCATTAATTGGATGACAGAAAATGGATTCAGGATTACCCAAAGATAACATGAACGTGGATCAATAGTGACAAGATAAAACAGGATACAAATAAGGAAAAGGAAGGGAAAGAGAAAGAAAATTGAGAAGTGGTAAGGCAAAAAGGAAAGGAAGAAGGGAGGGGAGGGAGGGAGGAAGGGAGAAAGGAAGGGAGAAAAAACAAGAAGGAGAAGAAAGGAAAGAAGGAACACAGAAAGGGAGACAGAAGGAAGCAGGGAGGAAAGGAGGAGAGAGAGAGAGACAAGAAGTGGTGGATTGCTGAATCTTGTCTTGACATAGTATAATGAAAGAAAATTGCATAGAGTCAGAAAGAGCATTGGTGATGAATTCAAACTTGGATTCAAATCCTTGCTTGCCAGTTAATCACTGATCTTGTGCAAGTTACTTAATGTCTGTGATTTTAATTTGACCCTTTTTTAAAAAACATAAAATGGGACAATAATAACTTTATGGATTATTGGGAAGATTAAATCAAATGAAATAACATACATAAAATATCTTGACTAATGCAGTGGCTACCTAAAAGAGTGAGTACTCAGTAAATCATGGCTATTCATGTGAAAAACATCACCATTTCAGTGACAAGCTATGTCATGGTTTGAATTATGTCCCCCCAAAAATGTATGTATCAATTTGGCTGGGCCATGATTCCCAGAATTGTGTGGTTGGCCTCCATTTTGTGATTGTAATTTTATGTTAAAGAGGCTTAGGGTGGGATTGTAACACCACCCTTACCCAGGTCACATCCCTGATTCAATGTAAAGGGAGTTTCCCTAGGGTGTGGGCTGCACCACCTTTTACCTTACAAGAGATAAAAGGAAGGGGAAGCAAGGAGAATAGCAGGGACCTACACCACCAAGAAAGAAACAGCAGGAGCAGAGCGCACCCTTTGGACCCAAGATTCCTGCGCAGAGAAGCTCCTAGTCCAAGGGAAGACTGATGACAAGGAGGACCTTTATCCAGAGCCTACAGAGAAAGAAAGCCTTTCCCTGGAGCTGACGCCCTGAATTTGGACTTCTAGCTTACTAGACGGTGAGAAAATAAATTTCTCTTTGTGAAAGCCAACCACTTGTGGTATTTCTGTTGGAGCAGCACTAGATTACTAAGACAGAATTTGGTACCAGGAGTGGGATGCTCTTCTAACAGATACCTAAAATGTGGAAGTGGTTTTGAAACTGTGAATGGATAGAGGTACAGCAGCAGCAGAGAACCTGCAACAGTAGAGAAGCGGCAGTGGCAGAGAACCTGCCAGTGGCAGAGGAGCAGCAGTGGCAGAGAACCAACAGCAGCAGAACCAGGAGACCAATGTGAGAGGGTGCTAGAGCCGACCCACGGAGCGAGACAGCTGAGTACCTGTGCACAGAAGGCTTCCTGGCAGAGTAGGATGCCTCCGGGTACTTATTGGTGGAGTTAGGCTTGCCGACTCACGGAATGAGAGAGCTGAGGGCCTGGGTACATGAGGCTTTCTGGTGGAGTGGGGGTGCCTCTGGGCACTTATTGGTGGAGCTACCAAGCTTTGGAACACTTGCCCCAGCAGGGCAGATGCGGCCTTGAGGCCCGAGGAGCCAAGAGGCTAAGAAACCAGGAAGCAGAAGCTGAATAGGAAGGAACACAAGAAGCCAAGCTGCCTCAGTCTCAAAAGGTATGGCCATGACCTCAGGGATTTCAAAGTGTGGAGCCATGGCCTCTGGTGCTTCTAAGGGTGGAGTTGCCACTCAGATGGACTGGGAGAATGGTGCACCTAAAGCCAAGGGAGCAGAGTTGCTGTCCCAGTGGGCCCAGAAGGCAGAGCTGAAGCCCAGGGCTGAGGGGCCTCCGCTCAGACTCTGAAGAGTGTGGCCAATACCTAGAGTCTGGATGGCAGAGCCATTGTGTAAAATGTCTCAGAGAACAGAGGTTTACTTTCAAAGCCTTGAGGGCTAATATAATGTGTTCTGCTGACTTGCTAGGTGCCTGTTATCCCTTCTTTCCCTCCAGTTTCTCCCATTTGTAATGGAAGTGTCTAGCTTCTAGCTTCTGCCTGTTCTGCCATTGTACATTTGGAACAGATAACTTGTATTCTAGATTTCTCAGATTAAGAGGAATTTTGGATTTTGGACTTGGAGTTAAGACTTTTGCTATGATATGATGGGGTGAATATGTTTTCCATGTTGCAAGGATGTGATTTTTTGGGGGTGCCAAAGGGTGGAATGTCATAGTTTGAATTATGTCCCCCCAAAAATGTGTGTATCAATTTGGCTGGGCCATGATTCCCAGAATTGTGTGGTTGGCCTCCATTTTGTGATTATAATTTTATGTTAAAGAGGATTAGGGTGGGATTGTAACACCGCCCTTACCCAGGTCACATCCCTGATCCATTGTAAAGGGAGTTTCCCTAGGGTGTGGCCTGTACCACCTTTTACCTTACAAGAGATAAAAGGAAGGGGAAGCAAGCAGAGAATAGGAGGACCTCTTACCACCAAGAAAGTAGCACCAGGAGCAGAGCGCATCCTTTGAACCCAAGGCTCCTTTGCAGAGAAGCTCCTAGTCCAAGGGAAGACTGATGACAACGAGGACCTTTATCCAGAGCTGACAGAGAGAGAAAGCCTTCCCCTGGAGCTGATGCCCTGAATTTGGACTTCTAGCCTACTAGACTGTGAGAAAATAAATTTCTCTTTGTGAAAGCCATCCACTTGTGGTATTTCTGTTGGAGCAGCACTAGATGACTAAGACAAGCTAAAATTTTAATACATTAACAGAAATATTAGAAAAGAATAAGGAGACTAATAGTCCTGCTGTTTTTCCATCATCCAAACAATTGTAGAAATTTTCATAACAGGAGATTCCATGTTTTAAGAAAGATGTTGACAAACTAGAGTGTTTTTAGAACAAGGATAACCAGGAATCTGGAAAACTTACCATCTTATGAGAAGTTAAGTACTCAGTGATATTTAGCCACATAAAGAGAAAAATCATGTGGAACATGAGATTTATCATCCAATGTTTGTTGGGATAAGGGGAAAGGGAAATAACTTTGCCAGACCACTGGATGACAAACAGAATCAGATTTGCTCAACCTGAGAATAACTAGCAGTACCCAGCAATGAGCTCATTTTTAATATAGGAAGCTTCCTATAACAGAAGAAGAAGTTAGACAGTCATATTTCAGACCATTTTGTTGTTGTTGTTGTTAGGTGCCATCGAGTAGGTTCCAACTCATAAGGACCCTGTGTACAATAGAATGAAACACTGCCCAGTCCTGTGCCATCCTCACAGTCGTTGCTATGCTTGAGCCCATTGTTTCAGCCACTGTGTCAATGTATCTTGTTGAGCATCTTCCTCTCTTTTGCTGACCCTCTACTCTACCAAGCATGCTGTCCTTCTCCACGGACTGGTCCCTCCTGATAACATATCCAAAGTACATGAGATGAAGTCTCGCCATACTGACTTCCAAGCAGCACTCTAGCTGCACTTCTTCTAAGACAGACTTGTTCGTTCTTCTGGCAGTCCATGGTATATTCAATATTTTTCACCAACACCGTAATTCAAAGGCATCAATTCCTCTTCAGTCTTCCTCATTCATTGTTCAGCTTTCGCATGCGTATAAGATGAAAATACCATGGCTTGGATCAGGTGCATTAGACCTCAAAATGACATCTTTGCTTTCAAACACTTGAAAGAGGTCTTTTGCAGCAGATTTGCCCAATGCAATATGTATTGGATTTCTTGACTGCTGCTTCCATGGGACCATTTTAGAACAGGGATTTTTAACATAAGGTCATGTATAGGCTTCATGTTGTAGGTGAAATAAATAAAAAAATTAAAGTTACACATATGTATATATATATACATAAATATACATACACACAAACACATATATATAGTTTTTGTTTTTGTTAGCCTCTGACTCATGGGGATCCTATGCAGAATGGAACAAAAGGCTACCTTCTCCTGTGCCATCCATGATCAGTTGTGGATTAAACTGTTGTGATCCATAGGGTTTTCACTGGCTGAATTTTGGAAATAGATCACCAGGCCTTTCTTCCTAGCCTGTCTTAGTCTGGAAGCTTCACTTAAACCTGTTCATCATCACAGCATATATATGTGTATTTTTTTTCTTTATTTGGCCTTATTTTTGTTAACTTCCTTTTTGTGCAAAAAAAAAAAGTTATGGCAAAATATGTTTTTAATGTTTTTGGTTTAAACATGAATAGAGTGCATGGATTCCTTAGGTAAAATTGTCATCCTTGTTGTATAATGACATCTAGATTAGTATTGCATTCATCAGAATTAACAAAAATGTGTCTGACATTAGGTTTATGCATATCTCTTTCTGTTCACATTAAACTTAGCTGAAGTTGGCATCTGTCAAAGAAAAGAAAGCTTGATGGCTCTTACATTTCCTTTGATTTTATCTGCTTTGCTAAATGTAATAGGACACAAAATCTAGACTGTTTCTTGTGTAATAAGTTTCCTGCCAAGGAAAGCATGAAGTCAAGAAAGCTTATTTCTGAGCATCCTGAAATATATCACACAGGAGAAAAAAATTCAATTTTAAAAGGATGAAAATTTACCAGAACTTATATTTGCCCCAACATGAAAGTCTTCACACATTTCCAAGCAAAAAGAACCATAAATGTTTGGGGAAAACTTGAAGTCATGTACTGTAGAAATGCTTGAAAAGAACAAAAAATGAAACAGTGCTTCTGTTCACTTGATATAACCTGTTCCTGAACTCTGACATTTTGCTAATATTTTGAAGCCAATTATGGTGAAAATAACAGCTATGTCATTCCCCTTTGGCGTGTAACTGGGTGAAAACTATTATTGTTTCAGTAAAGCTCTGGTTTTGATGTATCATGGGGATGCTGATCTCTGTGTGTGCTCCATGTATGCTCCCTGCATGTGTGTGTGTGTGTGTGTGTGTGTGTGTGTGTGTTTAGGATGCACCCATGAATACTTTAAAGGCCATCATGTTCTTCTCACAGTGAAGAGTTTCCTTGTCCAGCAAAACTCCTAATGGAAGAAAAACTTTGATACTGTGTGTACATGTGGAACACATATGTTTTTGGGTTCAACATCTAGCTTGATCACGCTGGTGAAGACAGAAGTTCCATTTGTCATAGAGACTAATTGCTTTCAATATTAGCATGCATTAGTGTCAAAGACCCTGACAATTATCCTGGAAGATGCCTTGCCTGCTCCTGTAAAAGTAGTCAAATAATTTCACAGCCATAGCCTTGAATCAGTATTTTCAAAAGTTTTTTTTTCAGAAATATAAAAAAATTCGCTTTCCAGAGGATAAGTGTAACGCACTTTGTTGAACTTGGGTCAGAAATTTCACTTGTTTTTTTAAGTAGAGGAGAGCTGAATCTTAGAACAGTTTGACAAGAGGAGTTCATTTGTGGCTGGACTTCCTTGTAGATGCTAGGCCATAAAAATGAGGCCAGTTTTTCAATTCCAGATTCCCTAGTCCACTGTGGTTGTTGCTGGAAACACCTGCCATTTTGGAGCAAGAGATTAGAGCTGAAAACGTGTAACCTTTCCAGTGCTGAAAGAAGGATTTCTTAGATGGAAGGGAAGTTGAAAATGAGAACACCTTGTCAGCTTACCCTCAGAGAAGATCTTCAAATACCTGGAAGGACTGCAAAACTCTTTTAAAGGTTACTTCCGCCTAGATGATTTAAAATTGAAAGGAGGATTCAAATGCCTTTTCTTGCTGACAGAGGCTGCATTGTTGTTGCTGACCTTTCCAAAAATAACTTCATTTGACCTGAGGACAAAGGGTTTGGTAGAACCTGAATTCAACTTGAAGTCTCTTGGAGAAAGACCAGATGCCTTGACACAGCATACTCTAGACAGAGTAGAGCTGCCCCACAGGGTTTCCATGGAGTGGCTGATGGATTTGAACTGCCGACCTTTTGGTTAGCAGCCAAGCTCTTAACCACTGCACCACCAGGGCTTCTCTACTGCGATAGGGAACTTAATTTTCTTTGCTATTGAAAAGACCTGTGAGCTGCAACTTTGAGCACTTGCTGTCACTAAAACAGACTCAAAATTGATTGAATACTAAAAATGACATATTTCCACGTAAAAGATCACTCCAGATTTTAATTCTTACTCAAGCCAAATAAAACAGTTTTTCCATTGAAATATATTTTAAGCAGAAACCAAGTTTTCTTTTTTTTATATAGCCTGGTTAATTTGGATTTATTATTTTTTTCCAGGAAGCAGCCATTAATTTTTACAAGAAAAATAGGAGTCACATAATCCTTTGTAATATGTGAAATAACTCTACGTCAAATGTAATCAATTAATGGTGTGGAAATTTGTACACACACACACTTTCTTATTAGGTTAATTCCATAACTTCATCAGTTTATCAAAGGGGTCCGTCATCTCTCCCTACCCCCCCCAAAATAAAAGACTAATGTTTTAATAGTGATTCTAATATCAGTTGAGAAATACTACTCAACTAGTCTCTAAGGTACTTCCAATTATATGAATCTATGGCTACATAGCAAATAATCTGTTTTCCTTCATATAGATTGCATGGGGTTATGTAAGGCTGGACAAGTGTGGATGGTAGGAATTTGTGACTGGGCGGGACTGTATGTAAATAGGCTAGGGAAGACAAATACTAGGAAGATTTTTAAATTGATAAAAATAATTTTTTGGAGACTATTATTTATTATTTATAATTTTCTCATGGGAAATTGTAAAAACATAATGGCTGCAACTCTCTCTGGAATCAGAAAGTTTAAAGTATAGTTATGATTGTGTTTCTGCAGCTTTCCCTGAGTAAAGAAACATTTTTAACAATGTTCAGAGAGTGTTTATAACATCAACATGTCGCTAACTGGTAGCAAAAACAGTCTGTGCGACAGGTACCATCATAGACTGTAATTGCACTAATGGGTCATTGATCTTAAAGATATCTAAATGGACCCTCACAAATAGTCTGTAATGACTGTAAAAGCTGTCAGTGTCACTGTTGGGTAAATACTAAGCCCAAGTCTTTCTATTAGCTATTACAAATAATAAAATAAGCAGTACATATTTTCAGAAGCTTGTAATTACTTGTACTTACACAGTAGTTCAAAATAATAGAGTCTTCAGAGAAGTTGTATTTTTTATCACTCAGGTAAACTGAACACCTGTCTTCTGTTGAGATCATAGGACTGGAAATCAGAACTTCTATTTTTGGCGCACTGGATGACAACATTTTCCCCCCAGTGAACAAGTCATTTAACCTTTTCTTGCTTCAGTACAGCCCATGTATATGGAGACAAGTTCACTCAGACCAGCGATCTAAAATGCATGTTAAGTTACAAACCTGAGTATTAAAATCAGCTTACAGTTCTCCCTGAGGGTGGTTTGCATATAGAAAAAACAAATGAAATCAGTATCATTTATAATTCAAATATATGCAAAGCAATTATTTCTTTCCTTTCTCCCTCCCTCCCCCCACTCCTCCATTCCTTCCTTCTCCTTTGTCTCATAGGAAAATATACAAAATTTAGCACTAAAAACTGACCACAACATCTTGTGTTCATCACTTTCTTGCTTTTCTATTTATATAGTTTGATTGCGTGGGTATTTTTCTAAAACATTAATTTTACTAGTTTTAAATTTTATTGAAAGGTCTCATGCTGATGTAATCTTTGGGGCTGTACTTTTTTCACTTAATATCATACTGCTAAAATTCAATCATTGTGTTTTGTGTGCTGCTGTAGTTCATTTGATTTGCTTGCTGTGTGATACTCCATTGTGTGAATATATCTCAGTTTATCAATTTTTGAATGGGACTCTGGTCTCAGATAATGCCCAGACAAAACATTCTAGTACCTTTAGTTCAGAACAAGACTGAGCTTACATTAAAAATGGCTTCTAACCTTGAAAATTGATCTGTAATTAGAATCAAAAATTTACTTGTCAAAAAATTGTTTCCAACTTTTGAAAATTGACCTCTAATTAGAACCAAAATGTTTAGAGTTTTTTATGTATTTACATAAATACATACATTGCTATGAATGCATAAATACATAACATATGGATTTTCATGTGGTAAATGCATAAATATTGCATTTCACATAAAACTTAGTCATGTGTATAGAGTTTAAAGGAAACTTAGGAAGCAAGTATTCCTAGGGTTCTTAGCCTTTGGGAAGTAATGAACTTTGTGATCTGGTAAAAATTATAGGTCCTTTTCCCCAAGAAAATGTACATGTGCAAACATTTTTAAAACAGGTTCAACTGATCCATTGGCACCTGAATTTACTGTAACCTTTTAATTTTTCAGATGAGAAAATAAGATCCAAAAAGTTTAAGTGGCTTTTCAAGCTAGTTAGTGTTTAAGTTAGCACCAGAACTAAGGTCTCTTGAATCCCCACCCAGTTCCAGTTCCACAATGGCAAAAACAAAACATTCTGAAATGTGGAGATCATGAAACATTATTTCAGTACTTGTCTGTAATGAGCTAAAATAACTGGAAAAGTGCATCGTGTTTCTTACGTCCAAAATTCCTGTTCATATCACTGATCCTTTTGTGCCAACAGCATTGGTTTGTTAATATGTGCCTTGTAGTTCTTTCTTTGCCCTAGTTAACACAAAACAAAGAATTGCGTTTTAATAATATATTCTCTCATATGTTATATTCATCCAAATTTCCAAGAGACAATGTAAAAAATTTAGTTACTAACCATTGTATAATTGGCACTGTGTCACTAAACTGTTAAGACATTTCTAGAAATTTTCTGGAATAATTTAGTGTTTTTAAGACCAAACCTTAGCAAATGTGTTTCACCATCTACCACAAATATGCATGTCTATTCAAATGTGCTCATACTGGTTTTTTTCCTTTTTCTTTTAGTTAGTTAGCACTAGAGCCAGGGAAACCATTTTCAACCAGTAACCACAAACAGAGAGAGGAGGCTAATTCTCTGAGGTGAAGAAAATAAATCTGTTACAGATAATCTTGTCTGTGGAGCCCTGGTGGTGCAGTGGTTAAAAGTTTGGCTGCTAACCAAAAGGTCAGCAGTTCAAATCCACAAAGAAATAAGTAATTAATAAAAAATCAAACAAATAAACAATAAAAACTATACAACAACAAACCAATTACCTTAAAAGTCAGCCAGTTGATGAAGTAAGAACCAGCAAAGACATATACTTTTCTTCTCAGAATTGGTTCTGGGAAGATAGGCCAGCGACCAGCTATGCACCAACCCAAAACCCACTGCCGTTGAATTGATTCCAACTCATAGCAACCCCATAGGGTTTTCACGGCTGTAAATCTCTACGGAAGCAGAGTGCCACATCTTTCTCCCGTGGAGCCACTGATGGTTTCAAACTGCCAACCTTTTGGTTAGCGGTCGATCGCTTTAACCACTGTGCCACCAGGTCTCCTTAGCTACCCACCAGTGGCAGAGAAATCATGGCAGTCTGGATAGCCAAGACGAGCACTGCCTTGATGACAATGGACAGATTTGTATGTTTCCCATTAAATGCAATAATTTTCCTCTTTATTTAAGGTCAAGAAGGGAGAGAAAGAATAGGCTTTCTGGAACATCCAACAGAATAGATAATTTCTCTTTTGCCGATTTCCTAGAGAGCATTTTCTTCACACATTTTCCTAAACAGTTTTCGGGTCCTACAAACCTGGGGATATCAACAGGCATGCAGTCATACCTTAACAGCAGTGGCACACGTATCTTTCGGAAGAATATTCAGAGCTAACTATTCTGGGGAATATAAACCCATATGGACTCCATGTGGGAAAGGTTACTGGCAGTGTAGTAAAATTAAAGCATCCTACCTCATGGGGTTTCTGATTGAAAGGACGTTTTATTAAACTTTCTCCATGGCCACCTGCTTGACTACCGGATATTGTTGACTCTCTATTTCTAAAAGTGAATTATGTCTGAATTCTATTAAGATTTGCTTGTTTGAGAGTCATTGTCTGTCCTTTACAGATGGGACAGTAATTACTCTATGTCCAGAACAAAGCATAACCAACTACTACTGTACATTGAGAGAACTGGAGTTGCTAGACGTTGAGTATATTAGACTTTCCTAAACAAGCTACAAAATATGTCCTTCCTCCTTTTGTGTCAATTATATTTCAGTAAATTAAAATAGCTAAGTGATAAGATTGGGATAAAGTCAATGCTTTAGAAAACTGTGAAGACACCCTAATAGTTCAAAAGGACTTCGCAATAAGAAAAATTTTAATGTTTGAAGATGGTCCCATGAGAGGACAGTAATTTATTAATTACTATGGTTGAAGAGTTTGTAATTATGAGTGTGATTCAAATCATATTGTTGATATTTCATGCAAAATACCTTGTCAAGCATAGGCATTATTCCAACAATAGTTAAGGGAAGAGATTCATTTAGAATGTTCATTTTTCCTTAATTAATTTTGACACATTATTACAGCTGAGGGAGGAAATCTTCCAGATCTGTGTGGCTTAAGGACTTCAAGTAATAGAATCACTGAATCATACTTGATATTCATATTTTCATCTCAGAAAAGATAAACTTGGGTAATAAAGAGTCCATTTAAAATATTGACTGAATCATCATGATATAAAAATAAAAACAAATGAAACTGACTGTTATTCCAATTATGGCTTTATAATGCACTGCCAAAAAAGAATTGATGCCTTTGAATTATGATGTTGGTGAAGAATATTGAATATACCATGGGCTGCCAGAAGAACAAGTCTGTCTTGGAAGGAGTATAGCCAGAGTGCTTCTCAGAAGCAAGGATAGCAAGACCTTGTCTCACATACTTTGGTCATGTTATCAGGAGGGATCAGTCCCTGGAGGACATCATGCTTGGTAAGTAAGGTAGAGGAAGACCCTCAACAAGATGGATTGACACAGTGGCTGCAACAATTGTGAGGATGGCGCAGGCCTGGGCAGTGTTTCGTTCTGTTGTACATAGGGTCACTGTGAGTCGGAACATGACTCGATGGCACCTAACAACAACAACAATACTTTGCCAGGAGAAAAGATAAAGAATGAAATGTCCACATATTTGAACATGTGACCGAACAAATGAATTTTCTACAGCTTGATTTTCTACATAATGAAAATTGGACCCTGTCAAGCTATAGCATAAAATAATCTCAAAACATTTATTCTCTCTCCAGTTTACTTAGCTAAGTAATCATAATAATTTAATAATGAGAAAAATAATTTCAACATCAACTAATGTGATTATATGCCATAAAATATTTCCATCTGTTAGAAAATAAAGTGATGTTTGCTTCTCATTGAGTGTCCAGTGATAGAAAGATTTACATATGTTGTTCATTTATTATAAGATTCTAGAAAGTTTTTGACCTTGCAATTTAATTCTGAATGATGTTGTAACAATGTATGCTTAACTGAACGTGAGTTTACATGCAAATCATTCATGAGTTAATCACTTACCTGGATATTTTGTCTTTTCAATGCCAAATGTACAGAGTTTTACAAATATTGATTTCCTTTTGATAAAGCAATATTTATAATGGCTAGAAAAACATATGCTTAATGAACTATGTTTCGATGTGTTTGATATTGATGCACATATTGGCAACTAAAAATAGTAAGATGAGAAGGTTTTCCTAAATACAATGGCAAATTTGAATATATAAAGCTATTTAAGTGGATTTGAAAGCAGTTGCGTTCTAATTAAGCTTGTTGACTTGCTTTCCTAATGGGAAAAAAACAGAAAACCTCCAGAGATATTATTTCAGACTCTGCAATTCAATATGCATAATTTTCTTTTATTGTAACATATTATTTAGAAAATAAATTAATTATATGATGTGTGCTAACTCCAATGGACACTTGCTATTTCTCTGTCTTCACCATTACCTTCTCTTTGACTTGGCCTTTAAAAACAAAGAAAAGTCTCTACTGACACATTCTATTTTCTCTCATCTCACCACCTTTATCCTCTAATGTGTCTGGAAGAGAGAAAGAAGCTAAATGAGATGGGTACATTTCCTCCCATTGTTTTTAGCCCTGAAATTCCTTAATTCCATGTCTGTGACAGTGGTTCCTTTACAAATGTAGCAGTTACTGGTTTTATGACCTCGGGGCTTAGATCATTTCTATGTTGCTGCTTTTTCCATTTATAGCAGAATTCTAAAGTGACCTTTCCTAAAGTGTACAAATAATCCCTCAGATTCTTGTTCACTGATAAAATAATACAAGTACATCACATTTACAGTTTTCATATGCAAAAGTAAATTTGGCCCAAGATTCAGGAGTTTAAATGCCTAGGATAGTGCAACAAAAAGATTTTTCCCCTATGCAAAGAAATCCTCGTTTTCTATTTGCAGAGAGCACCTTTAGGAGCACTGTGTAAGGTTTATGACTCTGCTGTACATGGTTTGGCCACAGTCTTGGCTCAACAAGTTTTCTCATGTTCGTAGTTTCTAGTTACAAGAGACTTTGTGTCCCTTTTTGGTCTCCAAATAGTCCATAGACTATGGTGTCAAACATATATAGTAGGTGTTTTTTATTAGAGTTACAATTTAGTGTGTCTTTGGAGCATTTCTTTAGTTTTCCATGCTTGCTGTGCTCCCCACTTCTGTTCATTTTACAGCAGCTATGTATCCTTTCTCTACCCTCAGTCCAGGACTTCACCGGTATCTGTATATAGCATCAGTTCTGATCATGTGAACTGGAAGGATTCACCTTTCTTCCTATTGAAGGGGAGAGTATGTTCACATTAGAAATAATGCTTGGATTTCTCAATGGTTCCACACTTTTAGGGGATACCACCATTGGTTTTTGTAGTCATACTAGATTTGAATATTTATTGTTACAATATCCTGGCAGATGGCAGTGTCTTGATGAAGGGCGAACTTTTTCTAAGATGCAGAGAGGCACCAGATGTGCTAATTATAGGACAAGATTGTCCAATAACATTCTTCGTCATTTTGTGCATTCACCACAGAGGGGAAATACAGTGTACATGGAAATCCTAGGAGAGACTCCAAATCTATTGGGAGTAAGGGGAGGGTCTCAAAGCCTTGCAGCTAACAAATTTCCTCTCCATAAGTTATACACTCTCATACCCTTTAACTCTCCTCATATGGCATGGTTTCCAAACCTCTCAACCATCCTGATTAATTTCATCTTGATAAACTCCAAAGTTCATGATGCTTACTGGAAATACTTGATTCTAAAATTTTACATTTTGTTAAGATTGGTTTACATGGAACACTGTTGTGTAACTCATATCCACTGCTATGTAACTTACATCCACAGGCCCCTGTTCAGAGAATTCAAGTGTGGGCTTCTTGTAGACTAAAAAGAAGACAATTTGCAAAATATATTACCTTAGACATAATTTAGATGAGTTGTACTCTTAGTAGCTATGTAATTATTTAAATTTCTGACAATACATATACTGTTATATGGCCATTACTTCAAAGAATATTACAAAAATGCATGTTAGTGAAATGATTCCTAACAGTTTTTAATTAAAGGATATGTCTAGTCTAAGGACTCCTGAGATGTGAATAAAAATCAGACACAGTTTTCAACACAAACCCTTGAAGATCTTAACCAGGAAGGTCCATGGTGCTCAAGTAGAATGCAATGCCCCTACCTAAAGATAGGCTCAGCACTCAGCCAAGTAAACAATCCACTAAGCAGTTTGAATTGGATGGAAGAGAAAGAACATGTCCAGGTGTCCACAAGACTTCCACTCACTGGGGAATCCTCTAAGTCATGTTGAAATGCTCTGTTCATATACGTGTGACCAGAAAACATATGTGTCTAAAATTCTCAAAGTAGATTCTCTTGAAGCCTTCACTTGAGCTGTGTAGGTGTTTGCCCAATTGTCTTAAGAACTACATGACTTTGTTTTTTTGGTAAAGATTGAGATTGTTGTTGTTGTTGTCATTGAGTTGATTCCAACTCATAGTGACCCTATTGGACAGAGTAGAACTGCCCCATAGGGTTTCCTAGGCTAAAATCTTTATGGTAGCAGATCACCATGACTTTTCTACTGTGGAGTGGCTGGTGGGTTCAAACCTCCAGCCTTCTGGTTAGCAGCCAAGCACTTAACCATTGTGCCACCAGGGCTCCTTAAAGATTGAGGTACCCTAGTTTAAGTTGCTACATGCCAATGCCTTTTTTCCACTTAACTGAAAACTCAGACCACATTAACTTCACCTTGTGCTTTACCTTGCAGCTTCTTGCTGGTAGCTGTGTCATCATTTAGATTATCACATCCTTATCCATCTTCCTTAAGTGTTAAGTGCAAAGCAGTTGAGATGCAGTGGGTCTGGCCTTTGACACTGGAGAATGGTCTCTGCTCTAGGATTTCCTTGAGAGTGAGCCTGTCCTCTACCTGAGAATGATCATGGCTGACAGGAGTTTCTCATGAAACCAGTTTAGAGGCAACTACTGGCCTCCTATGGTCTTGCCCATGTGTGCCAGGATTTGTATTCCCACTTAGTAAATTAAAGCTGAACAATAGGCTCTGCTGAGCAGCTGGACAGGTAGCATTTCTGATCTGTCTCATCGGGGGACAAATAAGAGACTAGGCACTTCATGACTTTAGAATTATAGTTCCTGGGAACTTTGACCTTAATTATACCAAAAGACAACACATGGCTGTTAAGAAAGGCGGAACTCCTGTCAGTCTCTTTTACCAGCAGGACTGATGTCTCTTTATCTTTGAGTATGCAAACACTGGCATGTTGAAAGACCTTTGATTACCTTGGCACTAGGCAGATGGCCTCCCATAATTACCATTATTCACTTGTGGGAGGCAATTTCAGCATTATCAAAAAGAAGAAATGTTACCAAGGTGTGGTCAAATTGCCAACTACCCTTTATTTCACTGCAGGAGGCTTAAAACAGCTGCTCCAACTTTCCCAATGCTCTGCTATCAGTGTAGTAACAGTTTAGGGATAGATATTTCCATGTGGACCATAAATCCGGAGTATATGTAAATGAAATTGAAATACTAATATGTTAAATTTACATTATAAAACATGCAGGAAATTCTTTTTCCACACATTTCTGGGTATGAAAGGGGTGCGTTGAAAACACCAACAAAGTGTAAATTGAAAAAAAAATTGAAATTTACCATAATAAGACCTTAACACCTGCAGAAATATGCTTAGAGAATTGGGTTGTTTCCATTTGACATTCCTCTGAGTCTCGATATTACAGAATTGCTTGTTTTATGAACATGATAAAAAGAGGAAGGTAAGAAAAAAATTCACAGAAGTCTTTTATCAGAGAAAGCTACCGAGGTGAATGGCAGGAGATGGGGTGGAACATGGAAAAGGATAGAGCAGATACTCCAAGTTTTCTACCAAACAGTCTCCCTCGCTTCTCTCTAACTGGCAGAAACCAAATTTTATTTAGGTGGTACACCTCTGCGCACACTCTCCCACCTGACTCCCACCTTGACTCAGGGAAGGGTAATCTGTCCTCGGCTAGGACAGTGAGTCTAAGGCAGACATCATGGTCTCATTCCCCTGTGAGTGACTAGCTTAGGGGTGGGCATGAGACCTTGATCCAGCCAGTGTGTCACAAGCAGAAGCATAGTGGTGAGTTTCTTAGAAAGATGTCACAGCTATTAAAGAGACCCATGGGAATAGACAATCCCTCTTTTTACACTGGATGTTGTCCTGTCTGGATGTGATTTTTGGAACTCTGGCAGCCTTTTAGGAACCATGAGGGGAACAAGCTGACATTCTGAGAATTCCGGGGTGGGAGGAACTGGGTTCCTGATTACCAGATTGTCCCTGACCTCATTTTCTGCATTCACCTTACCATGAACTGTGAACCTCTTGTTAATAGCTTTTCTCAATGTTTGAGCTAAATTTTGCTGCACGTGAGAAGCATCTGGAGCGCTTTAAAAAATCATGATGTCCAGCTGTCACCCACTGCAGTTTAATCAGAATGCTGGGGTAGGAGCCAGACATTAGTAGAGTTTTAGGTTCCCCAGGTAATTCCAATATATAACAACATTTGGGATCCATCTGGTTTGAGCCATTTTGAATTAGATCTTTTGTTATTTCCATCTGAGTGTTTCCTAACAGAATTTAAACTAAAAAAAAGTCTAAACTAAAAACATTTGTGTGAATAGCTACATTGGATAACAAAACAATATTAAGAGGAATATAATAAAGAGTCAGAAAAATACTTTCATAGTTTTCAATAGGAACTCCAAGTAAGTTATTTAGATATATATCTAATTGAACAATATTTAAATTAAGTCAAGTACCTACTACTCCATATAGAGTAGTCTTACTGATTATTTCCTTTAACACTTTCATGATCCAGTTATTCTTTCCTTTTAATATTTTGTTGATACTATGTGTTTTCAGTAATGGAGGGCATGCTGAATCATTGAATGTGTCTAGATTTTTGGTAGGTAAGATGATTTTTGTTTTATGCCTCATTCCGCAAATTGTACCCTCAGAGTCCAGAGGTACATATGTGTACCCCTTGTGAACACAAATTCTACCCCAAGAGTCCAGAGATACATATGTGTACCAAATAAAAATTTTCAAAACTCATGTTTTTTCTACCAAATATTCAATGATTCAGCACCACCTCATACAATACCCTGCAAAAACAATAATTTAGCACACACCTGTTTTTATCCGTTTCAAACTAGTATATGGGGCCCTGCCTCCTGCCAGCACTATTGTCATTGGACAATAACTTCCCAATGAACCCCAGTGGCACAAAAAGTAAGTGGTAGCTATATATACTGCCAGTCCTGAAAGAGTTTTAATAAAATGCTGTATCTATAAATAACATGAAGTTTAATTAATGTAAAACAATTAAAAGTGAGAGAATCCTTACATCTTTATTAAATTTGATCTTTGAAGAATATGTCTATATAGTAGAAACAAATATTGGTTTCTATTATTTCTAGTTGAAGAAAAGAGGATTGATCTTCCTTTAGGACACTCCCTCCCCCTCCCCC
>NW_004444061.1:856934-889970 GCF_000243295.1 Trichechus manatus latirostris
CATACACACACACACACACACACACACACACACACACACATTTTTTCCCCCTGTGGTAAATCCTAAATGAAAGCCCTCTGACATTTGTCTCATTTCCTGATCCACAAATTATTATAATATTTAACTTAGGAAACCATCTTAAGAAGTGATCCATAGCAATTTACGTTCCACATGGGAAGACATAAGCAACAAATGTGACGGCTCACTGTGAGTCCTGGCACCAGTTCTGTGACTCAACCCATTTACACAGGAAACATGTCAACTCTGGAAAGCTGTACTTCCTCTTATTTACAGGAGGCTGACCTCTAACATCTACCTTTCCAAAATTCAGGGTAAAGTCACATAATAACACAACTCCTTTCACTTACCTGAGAGTTATAGAGCAAGATGCCTGTTCCCTTGATACTTTAATGAAACACTATGTATTGGACCCAAGATACTGCTGAAAATCTCACTGTCACCTTGCAATTCAAGAGCGAGTACCCTAACTCCTGACTAGAGTCCCTGGGTGGTGCAAACGGTCAAACCCTTGGCTGCTAACCAAACAATTGGCAGTTCAAGTCTACCCAGAGGCACCAAAGCCTGGCAATCTACTTCTGAAAAATCAACAGTTGAAAAACCTTATGGAGCACAGTTCTATGCTTACACATATGGGTCTCCATGAATTGGAGTCAACTTCATGGCATTTTTTGTTTGTTTGTTTTAACCTCTGGCCATATTTGTGATCACCCTACATTATGACCAAATAGGACAGCTGCCAGAGAAAACCTCCAGTTTCTGCAAAGACTTTCTTGATATCACACAGCTATTGTTGATCCCAACCTTCTACTCCACTACTAAGTCACTGAAACTGGGCCATGATTTCCTACCTTGTCTTCAAGTGAGATTTTAAAAACTAGATAATTACTGTAAGTAAATTAGTTGTCCTTGAGTCATTTCAACTCATGGTGATCCCATGTGTGTCAGAGTAGAACTGTACTTCATAGGGTTTTCAGTGGCTGATTTTTCAGAAGTAGATTGCCGGCCTTTCTTCCGAGATGCCTCTGGGTGGACTCCAACTGCCAACCTTTTGGTTAGGAGCCAAGTGCATTAGCCATTTGCATCACACCTGGGACTCTATAGGCATCCTCATTCTCATTCGACAGCAGGATAGGTCATTTGGTTGAAACAAACCAACCTGGTGTAATAACAAATGAAAAGGCTTTGTATTTCATAGGTCATATCCATTTCTTTGACCTCTATAATATAGAGAGATAATTTGTTTAATGGATGAGAAAAGGTGACTAACCGATCTCATTCTTTAAAGAAAATATTTTTTAAAATATGCATTTAGATAGGCGGTAAGAAAACAAAGAGGGCATTGCAGTCTTTGAAGCAGGCAGGGAATCAGAAGGTTTAATGCTGAGTTATGCTGACAATTATCTCTGATAAAAATGAATTGGCAGTGTGACTGGAACAATCAGTGGCTGAGAGATGCTTTGCATCAGTCTGAATTGATAGCATTTACCTGATTGTGGGTAGGTAGTAATGAAGTATTTCAACCTAATTAAAACTTGCTGAGTATTTTTCCCGTTTTGGAAACTTAGATTTTTATAGGGTTTAATTTGAAGGGTATGAAAATACAAAGGCAGATTTTTGTCATACCCAAGGATACGTTAATAATGCATTCAGATTCAAATCATCCTTCACATTGATAAAACTGTCCTACTTCTTCTTTCAGAGAGAAACTGTCTTATGAAATATTTTCACATAAAAATGTTGCATTTGGGGGTCTTTCTTCTTACATTCTATAATTAAACCTGGCATATCACTTCCAAATGTTAAATGAAATTTCGTTCATTTTCAGGTCTGGGCTTTTTAATGAGTTAACATCTCTGCTGCTTGAGACAAGTGGCATTCGCTGCTTTACATCCCAGGGAATTTTTCTGACAGTAGTGATAAGGATGCAGATTTTTTTTTCTGGGTACGTTCCAACAGTGTCCCTAATGAAAACACATGCCGATTCCTGGCCAAAAAAAAAAAAAAAAAATCCTTTTGCTAAACAAAAAATTCAAACGATTTCATCCTAAGATGGGATATGTAAACGGCCCATCATTTTTCCACTTCGTTTTTGCTATGTGTTCAGTTGCAGCAATAAAGTGATTCTTCTACTTTTTTTTTTTTTTTTTTTGGCCTTGGTATAGAAACAGCTTTTACAAAGCCTTGTGCAGATCCCAAGTGGAGTAGGATCTGTTATAATTACAGCAATGGAGTCAAACCTTATGAATAGGTTCGGAAACTGATCGTGCGTGTCATGTTTAGGTTGGCTGATTTGATTTGAACATAAAAATAAATACAGTTCCTACGAGTATTATACGCTTAAACTTATGAATGCAACTTTGTCTTCTGAGATTCACATAGATAGAAGTAATGAAAGAAGATCTATGTAAATAATGGCATAGAAAATTAAAAAAGAAACAAAATGTTGCAAAATGTAGGTGAAGTTTTTGCAAATGCAAAATTCTAGATATATTTTGCAGCTAAGTGTAATATAGGGTCGCTATGAGTCAGAACCAACTAAATGGCACCTAACAGAAACACAACAACAAGTGAATGTTTGCTGCTGCCCTTTTCTCGGAGGAACATTTTAGTGTAGTCCAAAAAACAAGACTTTCATCTCTTAGCTTTTTAAAAAGAATTTTCAGCTGATGTGCACACAGATGTCCTTTCCCTATTCTTAGGCATCATACATGCTCTGAGAGTCATAATAGCCTCAACCCAACCTAGCCCGTGCCACCAGTTGGGGTATGGGATGGGATAAGACCAGAGATGTCTGTTGTACCTAGTGCCTGGTCATTAAAAAATATAGTGTTTTTAATTTACTTGTCTCTGTTAAGAAGACTACCTCAAAATGCCACATCAGATGGGCCACACCAAAATATTTTTTTTCATAACATTTTTTTTTTTAACCACAGCAGGTGGAGGGGGACGGTCATGATGAGCCCCTTTCTCTCCTTCTTGTATGACTAAACCATCATAGTCATCAGGACATATAATAAAACACTTCATCAGAATTAAAGGGCAAGGAGTCTGGGCAATATGGATAATTTAAGACAAATAAATCTGCGTTTAGTAACAGCTTGGGTATGTTCATGTACACCTATGAGTAGGTGATTATCTTCTCTCTCATCTTTAGAGGACACATTGACTGTCCTTTTATAGCACAACCTTTAGAACTTTTTTAAGCTTTACCTTCATAAACAGTGTTTAATTATGTGTGTTTATTTGCTCTACTTCAATTACTTATTTAACGTACAAGTAAATAGAAAACAAAAGTCATTTATGAGCATCTGTTTAGCCTTTGAATGAATGAGCACTTGAATAAATGAACAGAAATCTAACTTAAGTCAGCCTTCAGTCATCATCCTTAAAAACTTCTTCCTTTTCTCCTTTCTTATCAAAGCTGCAGATGTTTAAGAGCTAGGCATCATCTTTGGTTAAAAATTAGAATTTAAGATGATTGTTTTATTAGCCATAATATTCATCTTAAGAGCTTAATTATACAGGCCATATGTAAGAGAAACTCATCACACTGCACCCTTTATCCTGAATGTAATTTATTTGAAAAGGAGTACATATGAGTTATTTAGACTCAGTGAAGATGCCTTGTTAAATATAAGACTGAGATGGGGCCTGTAAATTACATAAATATTGAAGCCCCTCAAGACCCTTTCATTTTCTCACTCTGAATTTTCCCCAGAGGATCCCACTTATCCTCTGAGCTTCAGATTTGCATAAAACAGGTGTCTACTGAACATCTCTTCTTGGAGATCAAAACACAACTCAAATAATGTTGATCAAAATCGAACTCATAATCCCTCATTGCTTACCACGCCACGAAACTGGACCTAGTCCTACTTCTCCTTTCTCATCCAAAACCCACCGTCACCAAATTCTGTTCAGTTGACTCCTTGTCTTTACTAGTGGAAGCATATTTTTCTTGCTAAAGTATAATCATCTCCTTTTTAATCTTAACCCGTTTCTATTTGTTTCTCCTCATTGCCACATACAGTTGAAAATAAATAAATCATGCCACTTTTACTTTAGAGTGTCATTGATTAAACAGTAAAAATTATTAATTATTAAATCTTGATCCCAGAGTACCTGATTTGTAATATTCAGAGTGACAAAATGGGGACTATACATAGAAGCAATTCTGCTTCATCCCAGTGTGTGATGTACAGTGGTTGACTCAAAGAAAAGCAGTTTCGTGACTGTTTAGTTGTGCACTGAACTAGTCACTTTTTTTCATTAACACAGTGCATGAAAAATGACTGACAGAAAAACTGTGATGATTCAGATTGAGTACTTGGCATGTATATTTTTTTAAATGAACAAAGTAAGCTTCTCACTTCAAGGAAAGCAGCTGACAGTACTTATTGCCTTTCAAGCAAAAATTAGAATTTTAGAAGGCTTGTATCTGTCACAAGAACCTTGACAGCTTCTTTAATACTTAAAGACTTTCCTGATGAGACTGAATGTGATTTAGCAAATGTCATTTTTTTTAGTATCATACAATGAAAAGTATCAACATTTTTATCATTGCATAATGAAAATTTGTCAATATGTGCGTTATGGATTGAATTGTGTCCCCAAAAAAATATGTGTTGTAAATCCTAACTTCTTTGCCTGTGGTTATAATCCCATTTGGCAATGGGTTTTCTTTATATCAAGAGGCCATATCAGTGTAGGGTGTGTTTTAAGCTAATAACCTTTAAGATATGAAAAGAGTAGATTAGGAATGGAGAAGCAAGCACAGAGATAGGGGAAGATAGATGCCATGTCCCATGAAGATCACCAAGGAACCAAGGAACGAGGACCATCCCCCAGAGCTGGCAGAAAGAGAAAGCCTTCCCCTGTAGCCGGCACCCTGAATTCAGACTTCCAGCCTCCTAAACTGTGAGAAAATCAGTTTCTGTTTATTAAAGCCACCCACGTCTGGTATTTCTGGTATAGCAGCACTAGATAACTAAGACAACGTGCAAGATAGATCAATGGAGTTTAATGTAACAGTATGAAAAGTTTGTTGGTATAACCTCAGATTCCACATTGCAACTAACCTTTAAGAAAATACCACTTACAGAGTTTTGGTGTAGTATCAAAGAAGAAAATCCACAATTATCCACAAAGACTTTTCCTTTCCCAACAACGTATGTATGAGGCCAGATTTTCTTCAGATACTCCAACCAAAACTGCAACAGATTGAATTCAGAAGCAATATAAAAATCCAGTTGCATTTTATTAAACCTAACATTAAAGAGGTTTGAAAAAATGTAAAACAGTGCCACTTCTTTTATTAAAAGATTTTGATTTTTCATAAAGAATGTTTTTCATGCTGCCATCTGCTGGGTTTATTGTTTTTAATTGGGTAAATAATATGCTTAAATTTTCTCAGTTTTAATTTCTAATGTGGTAAATGTTTATAGTTATAACCCACATGAACAAAAGCTCTTGGGGATCCTAAATAATTTTTAAGAGTGCAAAGGGGTTCTGAGATCAAAAAGATTGAGAATTGCTACCCTATATCATAAACCCCATGAGGGAAAGGTCTGTGTTTGTTTTTCCTTACCAATGTATTTCTGGCATTGAAAATGGAATCTGTCAATGAAAAGAACTTGGGATTTGGAAAGAGAGAACCATTATTTATGAGCTATGTAACATTTGAGTAATGGTTTCTTTGTCTGTAAAATAGGATATATAATCATTTCTATATTACAGGCTGTGAAAAACAGATGAAATTAAGCACAATATATGAATATACTTTGTAAATTATAAACTATAGTATAAATGTAAATATACAGGATGATCGACTAAATCGGAGTTTCAGATACATAGCAAAATCTTAGTATGAATATATCTCAAATATTTTCTCTTACATACTTAAACTATAAAATTAGTTACTATTTTTCTGAAATTCCAGTTTAGTTGGGTGTCCTGTATTTTCATTTGGTATATCTGGCAACCCTGTTATTAGCTGTAACAATTTTAATCCAATCAATTTAATAATCAGGGTCTTAATAACTGAGATAAGTGTTTTCTTCAGTTTTTATTTTATTGGCTGATATGACTCCCAGGACAATGAAAATATACTCATAACTGACCCAAAATGATTGATTCATCTTCCTGATAAAGACCTATTTAAGAAGTAGTAATTGATTTTAAAACACTTGCAAACTTTTAAGTACACTGATAAATGTCAACCCTGCTAAACCAATATCCTAGCACTGTGGGATCCTTTACGAGATTTCACATCACCAAATCCAATCAGTAAAAAAGACAAATTTTTACCCACAAACCTTGAATTTTACCCAAAATAAGCAAGTAGAGATAATCTAGCCACTTTGAATGGTGATACACTAATTGAAAATGACATCTTCCCAAAATTTTGCTCAGACATTTCCTGTCACAGAGGACTCTGGCTGTGTAACAAGGCCAGGACTGGGAACAGCTGCCTTAGGGGAATTATTTTTGGACAATCATGAGGAAACAGATTTCTCCTTGGTAGTGTGGCCACCTGACATGTGGTCCCTGTAGAAATGCCCTGTTATTCGTGATCTCATTTTTTTTCTTACAGTAATTGGACAGTTTTGTGCAAATTATTTAATTTGCACTGCCTTATGAAAGTTATATATGTTAATAAACAACTAGGAAATACAAACCAATAGTAAAAATAAGTAGTGAAATTAATGTTTAGTGGCACAGTTTTTTGGATTATAGTCAGTCTTCAATTTTACAGTTTCATAAGTAATTATTCTCCTTTTTATACTGCAGAATAATTAGCTGTGAAATTATAAAACTGAATAAAGCATTTTCTGTTCCCTTTGGTAAACTTCAGTATACGGCATAGTCATTTTAATTCATTTAAAACAAGTGCTATAAGTAACTTCTGGAAATTTCAAGATTGGTTGCAAATCTGAGGACTGTGTTATGTAATGTATCAACAGTCCTGATTCTTCCTTGCTGACTTTCCACAGAATCAAAAACAAATTAAAGGATGTGCCATTTACTGTCAGGCACAAAAGGACATTTAACCCCTTCTGTTAAGTGAGGGTCCTCTCATTACTCACACACCACTCTGAAGGTAGAATGCTGCTGAAAGTTCCTAATGTGCCCTTCTCATTAGAATTATAAACAGCATTTCAGAAAAGAAGCCCTATTTCTTGGTAACTTGGCTAGGCAGATGGATAGATATTTAAGGGCACCACTTTGTCCAGAATGTTCCTCCTCTTCATCTAAATCCGAGCATTGGAAATCACTTGCAATTTGAAATTTTACATTTTCCTTTAGTCTAGTGAATATCATTTTCACATAAATTCACTTTAAGATGTGAGACTGGTGACAAATTATGGACCATTTCAATTCAGACCTTCTACAGCCATAGTCTGGTTACTGTCTTTTAAAGCAAATCATAAATGCCGTGTATCACATCCCAGCAAAATATCTGAGTCAGGTAGTTGAGCTTGAAAGTAGATGTGTGGGCTGTGAGAAGCAGACTTGAGGTTTTCGTGCTATGAAGATGGTAACTGAGCCAGGGTTCCAGGAGTGCCCAAATCCTCCTCTGCATTTCCTCCTTCCTCTTCAGGTAACTACCAACCAAGGAAACTAGGTGAAAAGACCATAACCAAATGGGAAACAGAGCACCACTTTGTTATTAGTGTGGAAAAGTGCAGCTTTCTCTGGTAAAATATAGATTAGAGAATGAAACGTGGGCCCTGAAGCTTAAGTGAACCCTCCCTTTTCCTCTGATCTGAATCTAAGATGTCTGAGTTGGCATATGAAGGTGGAAAATAAGGTGAGAGAACTAGTTACATCAGCCCCTAGTAGGAAACACTGCCTGAGTCTTGTTACCACATGGATACAGAAAGAGAAGAACAAGGGGTGTCTCGTGGCTGCTAACCTCTTAGGGACGGTATCGGTGCTACTAGTAAAAACATGGTCTAATAATGCTAACACCTGGAAATAGAAAACCAAAAGGGAAGAACATGTTCAGCATTTCTCAAGCTGAAAGAACAGAAGAAAAAAAATCAAGCCTCGAGTTGCAACGGTGAAGGCTTCTACAGGGAAAATACTAAATGATGCAGGAAGTATCAAAAGAAGGTGAAAGGAATACACAGAGTCACTGTACCATAAAAATTGGTCGACATTCAACCATTTCAGGGGATAGCATATGATCAAAAATTGATGGTACTGAAGGAAGAGATCTACACTGCACTGAAAGTGTTGGCAATAAACAAGTCTCCAGGAATTGATGGAATTCCAATTGAGATGTTTCAACCAACAGATACATCACTGGAAGCGCTTACTCATCTCTGCCAAGAAATTTGGAAGACAGCTGCCTGGCCAACCAACTGGAAGAGATCCATATTTGTACCCATTTCAAAGAAAGGTGATCCAACAGAATGTGGAAATTATCAAACAATATCATTAATATCACACACTAAGTAAAATTTTGCTGAAGATCATTCAAAAGCAGTTGCAGCAGTACATTGACAGGGAACTGCCAGAAATTCAAGCCAGATTCAGAAGAGGATGTGGAAGAAGGGATATCATTGCTAATGTCAGATAGATCCTGGCTGAAAGCAGAGAATACCAGAAAGATGTTTACCTGTGTTTTATTGACTCTGCAAAGGCATTTGACTGTGTGGATCATAACACATTATGGATAACATTGCCAAGAATGGGAATTCCAGAACACCTAGTTGTGCTCATGAGGAACCTGTACTTATACCAAGAGGCAGTCATTCAAACAGAGTAAGGGTATACTGCGTGGTTTAAAATCAGGGAAGGTGTGCGTCAGGGTTGTATCCTTTCAGCATACTTATTCACTATGTATGCTGAGCAAATATTCCGAGAAGCTGGACTATATGAAGAAGAATGGGGCATCAGGATGGGAGGAAGCCTCATTAATAATCTGCTATATGCAGATGACACAACCTTGCTTGCTGAAAGTGAAGAGGACTTGAAGCACTTACTGATGAAGACCAAACACCATAGCCTTCAGTATGGATTACACCTCAACATAAAGAAAACAAAAATCTTCGCTACTGGACCAATAAGCAACATCGTGATAAATGGAGAAAATATTGAAGTTGTCAAGGATTTCATTTTACTTGGGTCCATAATTAACACCCATGGAAGCAGCAGTCAAGAAATCAAACAACTCATTGCTCTGGGCAAATATGCAGCAAAAGATTTCTTTAAAGTGTTAAAAAGCACAGATAATAACTCCGATGACTAAGGTGCACCTGACCCAAGCCATGGTGTTTTTGATCACCTCATATGCGTGTGAAAGCTGAACAATGAATAAGAAAGACCAAAGAAGAATTGATGCCTTTGAATTATGGCATTGGTGAAGAATATTGAATATAGCATGGTCTGCCAGAAGAACAAACAAATCTGTCTTGGAAGAAGTACAGCCACAATGCTCATTAGAAGCGAGGATGGCAAGACTTCGTCTCCTATACTTTGGACATATCAGGAGGGACCAGTCCCTGGAGAAGGACATCATGCTTGGTAGAGTAAAATGTCAGCAAAAAAGAGGAAGACCCTCAACGAGATGAACTGACATAGTGGTTGCAACAGTGGGCTCAAGCAAAACAATGATTATGAGGATGGCGCAGGACCAGGCAGTGTTTGGTTCTGTTGTACATAGGGTCACTAAGAGTCGAAACTGACTCGACGGCACCTAACAACAACCACAACAGAATCACGTGAGCAGGTCTTGCTTCCCTGTGGGCACTGGGGCAATAAGCAAGAAAGCGTACAGAGACTGAAATGTGGGAGGAAGAGCCAGAAGTTTTTAGTCCCAAACCATCTCATTTCTTTTCGGTCTTCAGATTCAGTGTGTGTTTTTGTTTTTAATTCTTAATTATAAGTAATGCCATCCTATTGATGACTTGGTTGTCAGAATCATCCTGTCAGAATGTAATTGAAATAGGCAGCCTTGTAGCAAGGTTGATTTTATTTCTTGAAGACAGTAGTTGTATGCACAAGGGTTAACTGAAGTTTCTTCTTCAGTGCTGAAGATAAGCACTGTTCAGTCAAAGGCATTTATTATGTACTGAATCAGTCTGGTTAAAAATAGTATTGAAGTAATGAAGCTAATTTCCTAAAAGAAGATCTTTTGTGTCCTTTTGTAACTAAAAACTGGAGGGAGTCCATTTGCTTTCCTGTTACTGGCTTGAAAACTTCATACGGCACAGTTGTCACTGAACCAAGGAGGAATGCTTCTTCTTCAGGCCCGCGGTCCATCCTGGAAGAACTGTCAGTAGCCATATTGATTTTTACCTGTACCACTATCAGAGGTCTGCTTTATGGCTGTGCCCTTATATGTAAATCATTTCAACCTAATAGAGATGTGGTGCTCTTGGCTTTTTTATACTGTCAGTAATTTTTTCTTGTTCAGTGGTGGCATGTTTTCATCAAAGTTGATGGCCGTAGAAAGATGTAGAAAAAAAACATTACTCCAGAAAT
Organism: Trichechus manatus latirostris; assembly: GCF_000243295.1. Lineage (NCBI taxonomy): Eukaryota > Metazoa > Chordata > Mammalia > Sirenia > Trichechidae > Trichechus > Trichechus manatus. The sequence goes on from NW_004444061.1 coordinate 867,447, forward strand.
TTTATCCTTCTCGGATATTCACAGGATCAGTTTGAGCCTTGATGGTCTCACTGTAGGAGACATGACTTGCAAACAGTGTGTACCATTTAATTTTCCATTTTTTTATTTTGCAAAAAGGTTAGCTCTAGCCTTTTAATTTCATACCCTATATTCTTTAGTTTTTAGGAATTATATGACAGAATATTTCAAACAGAATATTTTCCACTGTTAGAAAAGAATATAGAAAATATAAATGATAGATATATGGTTAGGTATAGCTATAAAAAATTAAAAATTTTTTGTGGCTGCTATTTTTCCAAAATGAAAGTGGAAACTCAAGACCCAAAAAATAGATATTTTTAGACTATCTCTTTCTTAGTAGATGAACCAATTTTCAGTTGAGGCTCTCTCTTAATTTCAGGTGTCTGCTGGTGATCCTTGACATTCCTTGGTGTCTGTCTTCCCCCTGTGTTTGTCTCTGTGTTATTCTGGTTATTTTATATCTCAGAAGTGATTAGATTTAGGGCCCACCCTACACTGGTATGACCTCATTACCATTATATAGGAAAAACCCTATTTCCAAAATGTTGTACATCCATCCACAGGTACAAGGTCCAGGATTTCAATGCATATTTCAATTCGTAACACTTACCTACCTCTCTGCACGAATCAGGATTTTCAAGATTAAGAATTTGTCGATATAAAGTTCATATTGTGGTATGCCTGTATGGCATGTGTATAAATGAATGTGCAAAAGCAAAAACCCTCTTGCACTGGAATTTTAGCTATTTAGTTTAACTCAATGGGAATTCTGTTGTAGGTGGCAAATAAAGTAAAGCTTTTACTTTGCACATGTTTTTCTTTCGGTGATAAAATTTCTATCCAGGAAAAGGTAATCTATTTGCCTTTTAATATAAAGAAAAATAAAATATAAATTATTCATTAAAAAAATTTAAAACAGTACTGAAGTCACTCCTGAGATTAACCCTTCAGCCAAAGATTAGACAGGCCCATAAAACAAAATGAGACTAAATGGGCACACCAGCCCAGGGGCAAGGACAAGAAGGCAGGAGGGGCAGGCAAGCCGGTAGCAGGGAACCCAAGGTCCAGAAGGGGAGAGGGTTGACAAGTTGTGGGGGTGGCAACCAATGTCACAAGACAATATGTGTATTAATTGTTTAATGAGAAACTAATTCGCTCTGTAAACCCTCATCTAAAATATATTTTTTAAAAAAGAAAGAAACCTGTACACGAATGTTTATAGCAGCTTTATTTATAACAGCCACAAATCAGAAAAAAAAAAAAAAATTTAAAACAGCCCTCCTATAGTGAAAGTTAATGTTATTTCAAAGTTTTAGATATAACCTTTTTTTTCTTTCATATTTTAAGCCCAGGGGCCTAGTACACTGGCTTGAATGGCTCCTTAAGTGAATGTTAGCTGATTGAATGAATAATGAACTTTCTGATCCAAATCACAATGATTCCATTTCCTTTGTGAATTAACCTATCTTTGTAAATTTTCTACAGCTTAGAATAAGTTCTAAAGACACAAAATACCATTGAATCTACGAAGTGTATTCAAAGTTAGAAAGTTACTAATGCTGAAGTGGAAGGTGATAGATAAATAAATCTATACAGTAGTTTCTATCAGTTATTTTACTTACACTAGGAGTTAAACCAACCTTACTTAAAGGAATGTGCATAGAAATGCTTGTAGCTGAAGTTTTTCAGAAATGTTAGTACCCGAAGCATTCAGGAGACTGTAAGCTCCACTGCCCCTTGCTAAAGCTTAGGAGAACATTTTTTCTTTTCCCTTTAAGGGTATCTCAGGGTACCTGGTAAAATACTTTAGCTTTTCATAACATCTTTCTTCAAAATTTTACAAATACTTTTACATTAGCCCTTGAAAACTAAGCTAGGAAGGGATATATTTTGTCCCCTAAAAAAATGAGATTCTAAGGAAATGGCACAAGGCCACACAACTAATAAAATTAATATCTCCAAGCCTTGACCTGACTCTATAATAACCACACCATGTCCCCTTCAGCTCACTTTTGAAAACCAGCTAATCAAAATTTATTGTGTCTTATAGAAAAGAAAGGCTAGTAATAATATTGGATTAATTTCACTGACCCTTAGTATATTATAATCATTAAAAAAAAAGAAAATGTTGCCATCAAGTCGATTCCAACTCATGGCGACCCCATGTACTACAGAGTAGAACTGCTCCATAGGGCTCCATAGGGTTTTCGTGCCTGCAGTCTTTACAGAAGCAGTTTGCCAGGCCTGTTTTCTGTGGAGCTACTGAGCGGGTTTGAACCACAAACCTTTAGATTAGCAGCTGATTGCAAACTGCTCGCGCCACCAAGAGGGCTTAAAATGCTGTTTCCCTTTCATCTGAAGCGATGCAGTGTTGGTTTCAGAATTGTTGCATTGTACATTTTACAGCCACCACTTATTCAATAGTAGCTACCATATAAAACCTAGATACCTTTTGCAGAAATACAAAGAAATATTTGTGATACCTGCAAGTTTTTGTTTCCACACATGCTGTCAAAATTGCAGTGGTCTAATGCTATTTTATATAAGAAAACCTAACGGCCATTGAAACAGGAAATATTTGGTAGGCAGGCAGATAAGAGTTTATGCACCAAACCTGTGACTAAGTAGCCATGTGGTCATGCACGTTACCATCTCTGTGGTCAGTTTCCTCATGTGTAGAGCACCTGGATCGTAAGTTGTGGGAATGAAATGAGCTCATATGGATGTACAGTGCTTAGCATCACTTTTGGCCCAGGGTAAGCCCTCATTAAATGCACACCAGAATCACGATAATTGACTTCAACAATTATTTATTGAACATTTTTAAGACCTTTTACTCAGTGGTGTGCACGTGTGTTTTTATGGCTTAATGATTATTGCATATAAAGAGAAAAATATAGCTTCATTCCTTAGATCAAGGTGTCTCAACCTCAGCACTTGACATGCTGGCAAATAATTCTTTGTTGTGGGGGCTGCCTTGTGCATTGTAGGATGTTTAGCTGCATCCCTGGCCTCTACTCACTAGATGTCAGTAGCACTATCCCCTCCCCTGTTGAGACAATGAAAAATGTCTCCAGATATTGCCAGTATCTCCTGGGGATTGTCCCCAGTTGTGAACCACTGCCTGAGACCAATTTCTTGCCAACAGTGTGCACAGTAGTCCTAGGGGATGTTTCCCCAATGATTCTGGGGTTAAATAAGTTGGGAAACAGGTGCAGTGGTTAAGAGCTACAGGTGCTAACCAAAAGGTCGGCAGTTTGAATCCACCAGCCACTCCTTGGAAACCCTATGGGGCAGTTCTGCTCTGTCATGTAGGGTCACTATGAGTCAGAACCAACTCAAGGGCACCTAACAACAAATAGCTACTACTAATAATAATAGCTAATTTTTGGTAAACTTTTTATATGCTACGAACTTTTCTTATCTCATTTAATACTCATAACAGAGCTAGAAGGTAGTTACTACTTTTAAGGTGCATTTTTCAAATGAGGAGCCCCAGAGAAATCAAGTAACTGACCAAGATCATACAATTAATAAGTGGCCAAACCAGGATTTTTTTCCAAGCTGCCTCCAGAGCCTACACACTACTGCCTCTTGAATATCCCACTTTTTAATTCCCAATTCCAATTAGGATGTCATGATCTCTTAATGTGTGGTATTTATTCTTAATTTGCGGTATTTTTTAGGTGTTCACTTTATCCCAGGCACATACAGAAATTATCTTTTGTTTTTATCACTTGATGACAGCCTCCCAATTGTTTGTTAAGTGATTGAACTCATCAACATCCTTGGATGCATGCAGAGAAATCACTTTCCCTGGAAATGATAACCAAAATAATCCCAGACAAGGTCAGATGGCTAGGGAACTACAAAGAGAAAGCCTTTCTCTGCTTTAAGGAGATAGATAATGTTTTACAGAGAAGATGGCACTTGAACTGCGCCTTTAATTATGATGTTAAACTTGGATAAATAGGATAAATAGGAGTCTGTCAAGTGGAAGGGCATTCCGAGCAGAGTAAACACGTGCAGAGGTTTGTGTAACTGGAAAAAGCTATGACATTTGGGAATGTTGGTAGAGGAGAAAAGAAAGTAGGGAAATAGGACTAGAGAGGAGGCTGGGGTCACTGGCTTGACTCTTGTAGGCATTTAACTTTGCCACCCTTATTGTAGGGGCTGCAGATAGTCAAGAGCTCGGTAGTGACATGGCCAGGTAGGTACTTGACAATGATAACTGATGTGAATAGTGTTTGGTGGCCAGAGACACTTCAGTGATTAAGAACTTGGCTGCTAACCATAAAGGTTGGCGGTTCGAATCCACCAGCTGCTCCTTGGAAACTCCATGGGGCAGTTCTACTCTGTCCTATAGGGTCGCTATGAGTCCGAATCGACTCGACAGCACTGGGTTTATTTTTATTTTTATTTTTTTTAATGCAGTACTTGAGCAAGAGATAATGAGTTAGGATGGATAGAAGGGGTCAGATTTGAGAGGGATTATTAACAAGAGAAGCAAGACAGGGAAAATCGTTCTCTTAAATGGACTATCAGAACATATAAAAGAATGTATCTGTGGAGGGACTATCTCTACAAAACAAAATGATACAGTTTTAAGGAAATGATATGGAAACATGTTTAGCAGCTATTATGGAAACCTGGAGAATTTTCGGAAACCCTAGTGGCATAGTGGTTAAGAGCTATGGCTGCTAACCAAAAGGTCAGCAGTTCAAATCCACCAGGCGCTTCTTGGAAACTCTATGGGGCAGTTCTACTCTGTCCTATAGTGCACCATGAGTCGGAATTGACTCGACGGCAACCAGTTGGAAAATTTTCAGCAACAGATCTCAGAGTCCACAACTCCTCTTCTGGAAACCTGTTCTTTTCCGTATCCAATTTCCTAGAGCAATTGAATACCCCAATTGTTTTGTGGAGGTTCAAAGCTACAAGGCAGTTTCGAAAGTACCCCTACCTTTCCAGTCCAGACCACGTTGTCTATTTCCTCCTAACCATGCCTCCTGGGAAAGGTGGGTCAGCATTAGTGGATATTCAACCAAATATATTTGAGACATTATGAGCCAGCTAAAAAGTGTGAAGAGGAGATTAGTCCCAGACATTCAATGAATAGTTGTTGAATAGCTAAATTAATCAAATTTTGAATTCACTTTAATAACTTTTGACTTAAGCATGTAAATAAGATTAATAGGAGAAAAAACCTTCAATTGTAGTTTTCCTATTTCATCTTTTTACTGAAATAGCTAATGGGCCACTCCCGAAAAATACTCCAATGTAATATTAAATGGACTTTTACTGTATCCATTATGCAGTAAGTTTTTTTATAGCTTTATTATTTAAATCTCCAAAATGAACACGTACTTCAACATATTTAATCTCGCTATTTTTTCCCAAATATCTTCTTCAAACTGTCGTTTAAGAGTCATTCTCCATACTTCAGTAAATTTTAAAATGAAGCAATTTATTTTACCAGTGCTATAAAGATTTATGATCTATAATCCCACCCCTGGCAGTTTAGAGGGAAAACATTTTTCTTACTATGTTTCAGCAATTTCTACAGATGTGTCTATAAAATTAATTAGTAATAATATCTGCAGTTTAAAGAGTGCCTATAAAGTTTCAAGTGCTTTGAAAATATTATTTCTATAAAGACGACAACCTTACTAACCCTGATTATTCTTTATCCATTTTTCAGATGGGCAAAAAGAGGGTCAAAGTAGTGAAATGGTTTAACCAAGATCTTACAGCTTCCAAATTATATAGTAAGGTTCAAACCTAAGTTCATTAGTTAGAAAAACCTGTATGTTTTCTACATTATGCTCGGTCCAGGTTTTACCCGCATCCTTTCTACTTCATCTAAATGTTAATATGAACCCATAGCTGACGTTTTGCTCTGTGTTACTGGTTCTAAGAGTCTGTAACTTTACTTGGCTTTGCTCCTGAATACCCGTCTACCTCTATACTTAAAGCTGTCATTAATAATTCTACCCACTCAAAGTAAAATAGATTCACAAAGTAGATTATGTTATAAATGTTCACAATTATGAATGTGTATCATTAACAGTAATGTACCTTCCAACATGATGGAGTTTGGACCAAGGAAAAGGTAATGTTATCCCAGCCTTGTTGTTGTTGTTAGTTGCCATCAGTTCGATTCCAGTTCATAGTGATCCCATGTGTGTAGAGTAGAATTGCTCCATAGGGTTTTCAGAAGCAGATCACCAGGCCATCTTCCAAGGCATCTCTGGGTAGGTTTGAACCACCAGCCATTTGGTTAGCAGTCTAGCTGTCTTAGGCTGAGTTCTCTAGAGAAGAAAAACCAGTAAAGTATATAAATATATATAGAGAGATATTTATATCAAGGAAACAGCTCACGTGATTGTAGAGCCTGGAAAGTCCCAAATCTGTGGATCAGGATAGAGGCTTCTCCTGATTCATGTAGCTGCAGGGGCTGGTGAACTCAGGATTGGCAGGTCAGAGAGCAGGGCTCCCACTCACAGGCTGTGAAGATGCGCGAATCCCAAGATCAGCAGATAAGCTGATAGCTCAAGTCCCAAGAACCAGAGTTCAGATGAACAGGAGGCATCCGCAGGATCCAGAGCGAGCAAAAAGCCAGAATGTCTGCTTATATTCAGATGCAGGCCACACCCCCGAGGAAACTCCCTTTCAGCTGATTGGCTACTCACAGCAGATTACATCATGGGAGTGATGAGATATAAACACTGAGAATCATGGCCCAGCCAAGTTGACACACAATCTTAACCATCACACTAGCGCTTAACTTTGTGCTACATAGGGAAATTAGAAAACTATTTTTTTTAAGTGTTCCCAAAATTTAAGAATTAAGTATATTCATAATCTTGATCACATGCTTGACAGATAGCAGTATATATGAAGGTAAAAACTTTTACTGACAGAGTAAAAGGATTGTATATTTGATAAACATGGATAAGCAAATTAAACCTTCTGAGTAAAAGTACCCTCCTAGCCCCATCCCCCTGAAATAGAAGGCTTTGGGGTTCAAATCATCAGGATAATTGATTTGAACCTATTTTACTTTGTAATAGGGAACTTCTGTTTTATGATGAAGATTTATTGCAACCAAAGAAATCATATTCTTAATGTTCTTACACATTCTTTTTGTTTTATGTAAACATTCTAGGTGTATCAATATATGCATGAAACGATAACTGTTAATGGCTGTCCTGAATTCCGTGCCAGGGCCACAGCAAAGGTAAGGCTTGAGTAACTTTAAAAATATACTTGACCCCAGTGATCTAGTAATTGACTGTGCGCGTGTGTGTTTCAGGTATTCTCGTGTGTACACTGTAAGAGAATTTAGACATCAGTGGCAGCCCAGAGTCTAGACCAGTACTACTTCCCAGGTAAAAATCCTAATGGAAAATTGAACGTTTCTGCTGCTTCTGTAGCTTGAGAAAGGAGAATGATTTCATTAAGCTCACTAAATGTCCATTTGGCACAAGCAAATGTACTGGTTCATAGTATGAAATACTACATGGTTTTCTGACACATTGCTCTGTTAGAAAAGAGCCTGTTCCCTGTTCAATGCATGAAGATTTCTTTGTACAGGTCTAAAGATGAGCCCTGGTAGCGAAGTGGTTAAGAGCTCAGCTTGCTAACGAAAAGGTCAGCAGTTCAAATCCACCAGCTGCTCCTTGGAAACCCTACAGGACAGTTCTGTTCTGTCCTATAGGGTTGCTATGAGTTGGAATCGATTTGATGGCACACAACAACAAAGATTTAAGTTAGACAAGAAAGGAATTCACCTGATACCCACTCATCTAGGATTTTTCTGTGTATTCAGCTGAGCAGTGGGTAGCTTGCTGAACGAATGTGACATTAACCTAAAAGGAAGACATCTCACTTTTTGTGGTAGTGACCATATTTTCTCTTCAAAAACTCAAGTCCAGAGATTGTGGAGACCCTACTAACTGAAATATTACAGCAATAGGATCATGAAATTATCTGGAAAATAGACCACTAGGAAACAATAATTTTAAAGTAAAATCACTGATGCAGTTCTCCGTTTCCAAATACAGAAATGTTAGAACAGATATACAACTTGCTTTTTAAATACTTTCATCTTTATAATAAGCTATAAGGAGTAAGAGCTGGTGAAAATAATCATAACTTTTATGTTCTTTTATGTGTTACATCACCTCTTATTTAGTTTCTCTCCTAATTTTTAATTTTTATTCTGTATCCAAACTGTAACTGAACACTAGATTTGTAAGTTGTTTTTTTTTTTGTTTGTTTTCAACCAACACCAAAAAAAAAAAAAAAAGGTATTATTATCATTACATCATGTTTTGCTTGTACTGAAGTGGAACACACACAGAAAAATGATCCCTACATGCTTTAATTAAGGGGGAAGTGAATTATATAGTGTTTTACCATTCTCATTTCTTATTCATGTAGAACAGCAGGATAGCAGCATAATGTTGCAATAGCACAATATTTTCTGGTTGTTTCTGGGCTGTCTGCATTGCGTCCATGTCAGCCATTAAAATCTATGCATGACAACAAGGTTTGCATGAGCAAATGCATGTAGCTAAAAACGAGCCATTATTTCCATGCCATTCACTGTCTTTCACTAAATGCAGACAGTAGCATAACGCTGAGTTGATGTGATAATGCTGTGTGTGGAAAAGAATGCACAGTAGTTCTGAATCAGTATTTTCACAGTATTGAGTAGATCACTTTATAGTAGACATCTAATCAACTATGGTTATGGTGGGTTAATGGAAGTGGAAAAGAAGAAGCAGGCAGACAATCTTTTCTTGATAGAAACAACTTAAACGCTGCTATTTTATTTCCACAGGGGGGTGGGGGGCAGAGCAGGAACTAATGGTAAGTTATTTTCTTGAAGTTATTTAAAGAAATTAATAAATTAATTTTAAAATCAAAATTTAAGTCATATTAAATGATGTTTTGTATAAAACCATAGACTATCCAAACTTTTAATTATTTGATAACAAATAGTGTTCATTTTGCATAAATCACTATAGTAAGTTGAGACATTACAATGTAGAAACAGAATTGTGCCAGATAAGAGGACGTCTAATAATAATATGGAATATAAATTTCAATTAATAATAACCTGTTTGCATCTATTATTCTAGTTCAGGGTTTTTTGTTTTTTTTTTTTTCCTTTTAGTCATCCTCATTATTAAATAACAAAAAACTGAACATGCTAAGCTGGTGTTCTGGCAATAGCAAGATATGTATTCACAAGTATATATACATATAAATGCTCCTCTGTTTGTTTAGTAAGTATTTATGAACATTTAGGGTCAAACACCGAGTACACTGTGTGGCATACAAAGAAGTATAGGTAAGACATGTATAAAATAATTATAGTACTAGGTAGGTATCATTATATGTACCAAAGGCTATTTGGTCATTGGGAAAGACTTTTAAGAAGAGAAAATTTTATGGTAATGGATAAGCTCTATAAAGTTGGAAACGGCTGGGTGGGGCCTTACAAAAGGAAGGAATCATACATGACATGTAAATGAAGAAAGGCCCCTCCCTCTTGTGTTCTTTCTTTCACAGGAGAAAGCTATAACAATATGAAGAGTTGTCTGATCCACTACCACAAGCATATATTAGCCTTATTTCTCTCGTTTTGTTACCAAATGACCATCTTTTCTTTCAGGCAACAGTTGCAGCTTTTGCAGCTAGCGAAGGCCACTCCCACCCTCGGGTAGTCGAACTGCCAAAGACTGATGAAGGCCTTGGTTTCAATGTGATGGGAGGAAAGGAGCAAAATTCCCCCATTTATATCTCTCGTATCATTCCTGGAGGAGTGGCAGAAAGACACGGAGGCCTCAAAAGAGGAGACCAGCTGCTCTCAGTAAATGGAGTGGTATGTTTACAAAATAACCAGAAATTTTCTCTAAGAGTTTCTTTTTTTTTCTGATGATACTGTAGTCAATGTTGAAATACTGGAACAAATCATAATTTTGTATCCAAACAGCTTTCTCATCACTGATGGACATTAAACCTATAAAAGCAGTAAGTTTATAGTTTGTATGTCTCATTTCATCTTGTTCAGGTATGATAAAGGTGGACTAATTAAAAAATCATCCCAAGAAATTATCCCAACTAGTGGAATTTCTCCCATATAAGACTCTATTTCAATTAATGCTTATAATAACATAATGCTTTTTATCACAGTGCTTTTTAACAATATAAAGGCACTTTTTATCTAAAGTTACTATAAGCAAATGCACACATTAAAAAAAAAAGATAAAACTCCTTACCCTATAATGTGTTGGTTTTTTTTTTTTTTTCATTTTAATTCAAGAGGGAGAGTAACTTTAATATGTACATAGTAATACCACAGATGAAAAGGTAAATATACATATAATTCTCTAAGCCTTGTCTACAGCTATAGCATAATAAAAACATATTATCTCCTACCCCTAAAAAAGTTTGATGGCATTACTGTTTATCACATGTATTTCAGTTTTCAAATGAAATTAAGATAAACTAAAATGCATAGCATTTTAAAATAAAATTATGAACATACATATTTTTAATAAACTCATATTTTTTGGATGGCATTCCCCCCACATGTAATAATGAATTACTAAAGAAATAGCCTGATGTAAGATGAGTAATTTTCTCCCCAAACATAAAATAATCTAAAAGCACAAATTTCAGAAAAATAAATAGCAACATATCAATACTTACCTGCCTATTAATCTATGATCATTTTTCCTAAGAACTTAAGATTTTAATAAATAAACTAGATTTGAATTATTTGTAGCCACATTGATCTCTGCTTAGAACACCATATCCAAAGAAAATGCATTTAGAATATGATATTTCATTGGTAGCAATGGATTAAAATTTTTCTTTGTCTCTTGCATTTTATTTTTTATGGGTTGATGAGGAGGCAGTAGTGGGTCAGTGGTAGAATTCTCACTTTTCATGCAGGAGACCCGTGTTTGATTCCCGGGCAATGCACCTCATGCACAGCCACCACCTGTCTGGCAGTGGAGGCTTGTGTGTTGCTATGATGCTGAACAGGTTTCAGTGGAGCATCCAGACTAAGATGGGCTAGGAAGAAAGGCTTGGCAATCTATTTGCAAAAATCAGCTAATGAAAACCCTATGGATCATGGGGATGGCACAAGACTGGGCAGCCTTTAGTTCATTTGTGCATGGGTTGCAGTGAGTCAGGGGCCAACTTGACAGCAGCTAACAACAACAGCAGTGGTTTGATAGTATCCAGAACCATTCATTCTGCTCTGCCCAGTTCTCTGATGTATATCAAAATCAGCAATCCATGACTATTTCATTTTATTTAGCATTCCAATTCTAGAATTACTTGTTTCATTTACTTTTTTTATGTAATAATGCTTTAAGATGAGCTTTTTGTTGACCTTTATGTAATGATGACTTTTCCAAAGCATGTTTCAACTGATCATTCCAGAGCTGAATTTCGTAGTAGAGGGCTCTAGAGCTAGGTCATGTAATTATGTCACTCAGTAGTCTATACCTCAGCATATGAATTTATATTTTCTTGAATATATGGATAAATAAAAAGAAGTTATGCATTTAAAATCAGTATAAAATGTACAAAAAACAAAAAAACAAAAAATCAAAATACAACAACTATATAAAATGACAATAAGTATATATGAAATCAGTTTCATAGGTGGTTGATTTTGAACTATCTGTCAAGAAAGCTATGGGAGCTAATGAGCTGTAGTTTAACCTAGATGACACATATTCAGGGAACACAGCTGTAGACACTGCACAATCACTCATCCATTCCTTGCAGTTACCTTGAGAGGTACCTAGTAAGCAACAATGGGTTTAAGAGCTGTCTTAGGCTGGGTTCTCTAGAGAAGAAAAACCAGTAAAGCGTATAAACATATATATAGAGAGAGATTTATATCAAGGTAAAAAGCTCATGTGATTGTAGAGGCTAGAACGTCCCAAGTCCGTGGATCAGGGTAGAGGCCTCTCCCCAGTCATGCAGCCACAGAAGCTGGTGAGCCCAAGATCGGCAGGTTGGAGAGCAGGGCTCCCACTCACAGGCTGTGAAGGGTGACGAATTCCAAGATCAGCAGGCAAGACCACAAGTTTTCTTCTGATTCATGTAGCTGCAGGGGCTGGCGAACCCAAGATCAGAAAGCAGGGCTCCGCTCACAGGCTGTGAAGATCAACGAATCCCAAGTTCGGCAGATAAGCTGACAGCTCAGGTCCCAAGAACCAGTGAAGAGATGACAGGAGGCAGCTGCAGGATCCAGAGTGAGCAAAAAGCCAGAACGTCTGCTCGTATTCAGATATAGGCCACACCCTGAAGGAGACCCCCTTTCATCTGATTGGCTACTCACAGTATATTCAATCATGGGAGTGATCACATTAAAACACTGAGAATCATGGCCTAGCCAAGCTGACACACAATCTTGACCATCACAGGAGCTATGGAGTCAGGCAGACCAGGCTCTACCATTCAATGTCCATATTATTATGGGTTAATGTCCTCTAAGCATCAATATTCTTATCTGTAAAAGGGAAAAACTAATTAATTTGAAGGACTCTGATGGTAGTTAAAATGAGGCAAAACATCTATTGAGAGCTGTCCTGTGACACTTGGGTGCTGTTTGGTAGATAAGTATGGCTATGGAAGTAGTTCAAGGTGGGTGAGGGTTTTCAAATCCCCTACCTAGCCGCCATGATATTGTTATTTCTAGTTATGTTGAAAGAAAGTCTCAGCGTAAATTCTGCTACACATATAGGCATGTACTAGCAAACATTTAATAGCAAGCAAACACTAATTGATTCACGTAAGCTCTTTAGTGAGTTGGATGAAATCCCAGTTCTCTGTCTATTCAGATGTTCCAGTAGTTGCCTTTGAGAAAAAAGGTTCACTTGAGGTAAATGAGACAACATCCCAGAGTCAGGATTTTGTTGCAGCAGGCAACCAGAAATACTCTTAAACTGACAGGTAGAAATAGGACCATTTAGTGATCAAGCCTTGGTACCAATTCTACAATACAAGCTTTGGTCCTCTTTAAGATTTTTCTACCCTTTTCATGCAAAGGTGGGGAATATCTCCAAAAGATTTTAATATTCCACATATATTCAAAACATTTTAATTTATCATTTAAGTTCCATTATAACATTCATCATGCTATTTAATTGGCCACTAATTTTTCCAATGAAAATCTATTTCTGACTTATTTTTGTTAGTTAACAAAGTATTATTTGATAATTGCAATAGGTATAACAAATACTTTTATAGTGGCCCCCTCTAGAGTGTGGCCTTTCTGATATTCCGTATTTAAGGGTTCAACTCCCAACCAAACCTCTGGAGTGGTTTAAACTCCTAAAATTGAAGCTTAAAATATTGGCATATCCACATAATCAAATGATGTAGTATACAGTATCTATTTTTGAAGTATTAAAAAATAAATTATAGACATTGTAACAGTTTCTAATATTTATCAGGTACTTATCATAAGGTGGAAACCCTGGTGGCATAGTGGTTAAGAGCTACAGCTGCTAACCAAAAGGTCGGCAGTTCAAATCCACCAGGCACTCCTTGGAAACCCTGTGGGGCAGTTCTAGGGTCACTATGAGTCGGAATCCACTCGACGGCAACAGGTTTGATTTTTTTTGGTTTTATCAAAAGGTAGTTTTCCTTCCGTAAATCAGGGCACTTTGTAAGAGCACAAAGTAGCTAATCCAAGGCTAGTACCCTGGACTTCTAACACCGAGATTAGAGGTTTTTCCAGTATAAATAATTCCAGGAAGGTGGCAGTATTTAATGGAAAAAAAAAACTCTGTAATGGAAGGACAAAAAAAATGTTAGCAAATGAGCAAATGATTTCTATTTCTACTTTGAAATAAAGTACCTTTTGGGGAAATTAATATAGAAGATTTACAGAACATGACATTATAAATGGAGAACAAATTTTGGAAGGAAGTGATTTGGAGGGCTGAAGCAAACCTGAACTACGTCAGTGAAAGTACTTTGGGGAAAACTTCCAACTGTCATACTTAAAAAGTAAATAAATTATTCCATGGATCTTCAAGTATCTGAAAAGAAATCTTCATTATGTTTGTTGTTGTTCTTTTTATAAACTCTACTGATTTCTAGAAAGGATGTGTCATGATGTCTTATAAAAGTTAAATATGTTAATACTGAACTGTTAATATAGGATGTTAGGTAATAAAATGGGATAGTAAGGGGGAAAATCAATAAATAGAAAAAAAGAAAAAAATACAGCAATTGAGCAAGTAATTTTTTTCTTAGCTTCTTAAAGGTCAAAATAGAAGGAAACTCATACCAGCTCAGCTCTTATTGGGAGAGAAACTTTTCTCCATCCCCGGGCTTCAAGAGAAATTTCCCATGGGATTTTTGCAAATGAGACGTTGAATCACCTAATACAATTTTATAAAAAATAGGGTGGCCTTTTGTGCCATATGCCAACACTCAGTGAAAACTTGGAGCTTAATGTCCAATTAAAATTTAATGTTAATAGGTCAAAAAGTTATAGTCAGAATTTTAGCTTTCTAATGATTTGCTTTTCACCCTTTTCCGCTCAAGTTTTTCATCAGCAATTTTGAGAAGCTACTAAAGGACTATTTATAAATGTCACAGCCAATGTGGAGCCAGCAGGGATAGTAAATATATTTAGTGATAGTGATAGAGTCAGAATATAAAATTCTCAGTGGAATAGTACAATAGGGCTAATTTACTAAGGATTTATGTAAAATTAGCTGCATATGTGCAGAATCGGGAAGGAATTGCTAATCATCAAAACCTAAAAAAAGCCTAGGAGATTTCAGTTAATTTCAAGAGGAATGTAAGGCAAGTTGGGGGTGGGGGGGAGAGTCAATGTGATTATTGTATTGCTGTTGTTGTTAGCTGTCCCCGAGTCCACCCTCAACTCATGCAACTCCACATGACAGAGCAGAACTTCTCCATAGGGTTTTCTTGGCTGTAATCTTTACAGAAACAGCCAGGCCTTTCTTCCATGGAGCCACTGAGTGAGTTGAACTGCCAACCTTTGGGTTAGCGACTTATCGTGAATCGTTTGCATCACCCAGGCTGCTTAAATATAATCATAAGTGTATTAGTGTAAATATCTTGTACAGGACACGGAAGGATATTGGTCTAGATTTTGAGTGTGCTGTTCAGCTCAGACGTTACATTGTGCTCTTTCCTTGGTTCCACCTGTGAGAAAAACAATAAGCTTGTCCAGAGAAGAGCAGTCTTGTATATGAGGATCATGTTAAAGAGGGATATGAGTTCTTTAGAATAGAGAACACTTAGGGCAATAATGGCTGAATTCAGTTGTCAGGCATTGTGCAAGGCAACAGATGCCAGAACAAAGACCAATGGGTGAAAGTCACAGGGCAGGCATATTTCGGCTTGTTATAATAAAGACCTTTTAAACCCTTAAAAAAAAAAAACCAAACCATTGCTGTCACGTCAATTCCAACTCATAGCAACGCTATAGGACAGAGTAGAACTGCCCCATAGGGTTTCCAAGGAGCGGGTGCTGACCTTTTGGTTAGCAGCCTAGCTGTTAACCACCGTGCCATCAGGGCTCCTTTAAACCCTTAGAGCTGTCTAAACAGGGAAAGGCTGAATCATAAGGAAATGTATACCCATCATTTGAAGTTTTAATCAGAGATTAGAAGACCTGCTGGCAAGGACATTTCAAATCTGTCTAACATGTAGAGGGTTGGAACAGTTGGCCCCTAAGGTCGCTTCTAACGGTGACTCTGTAATTCTTTGTCTTTAAGTAAGATTTTGCTGAGAGACTATATATAACCCTCCACAGACACACACCTCCTGATACTCTGAAGGCAGGTAAGTAGGCTGCAGCTACCCTTTGTATACCCTTGTTGTTGTTATTAGTGGCTGTCGAGTCAGTTCTGACTCATGACGATCTCATGTGTGCAGAGTAGAACCACTCCACAGGGTTTTCAAGGCTGTGACCTTTCAGAAGCAGGTCGCCAGGCCTGTCTCCCAAGGCGTCCCTGGGTGGGTTCAAATGCCAACCTTTCGGCTAGTAGTGGAGTGCTCCTTTTACACTCCCCAGGGACAACCTATGTACTCTGCTAAGGAGATATTTTCCTCAAAAGAAAGATTAGAAATCTGTTCTTGTTAGTTGCCATTGAGTTTGCTTCAACTCATGATGACTTTATGTATATAACAGAGTGAAATTAGAAATCTTCTACAGTATACTTTTTTAAAATTTATTTAGTACTTTGTAATTTGTGAAAAGCATTCACATGGGGTTCTCAGATTTTTTCCTCAAAACAGTCCTGTGAGGTGGATGTTGTTGTTGTTGCTATGTTGTTAGGTGTCCTGGAGTCAGTTCTGACTCATAGTGACCATATGTACAACAGAACAAAACACCGCCCTGTCTCGTGCCATCCTCACAATTGTTGCTATGTTTGAGGCCATTGTTGTAGCCACTGTGTCACTCCATCTCATTGAGGGTCTTCCCTTTTTCACTGACTCTCTACTTTACCAAGCATGATGTCCTTCTCCAGAGACTGGCCCCTGCTGATAACACGTGCAGAGTAGGTGAGACAAAGTCTCACCATCCTTGCTTCTAAGGAGCTTTCTGGCTGTAGTTCTTCCATGACCAATTTGTTCGTTCTTCTGGTATGAGGTGGATAGTGCCAGGGTTTGCCCACAGTTTTACAGCTGAGGATGTTGAAGCATGCAAAGTTTATGTGAGTTGTTTCAAATCATATAGATAGAATGTATTAGAGGCCTCAACCCAGGCCTTCTGACTTCAAATCTAATTCTCTTTGTATAACACCAACCTGCTTCATAGTAATGAAGGACTATTTAAGTATGAAGATTGAATTAGGAGTTAAAAAGAAAAGAAATAAAACCATTCATCTTTAGTCTTCTCCCCTCGCCTTGCCTCTTCTCTTCCTCCTTTTTTCTCCTCTCCCTTCCCCTCCTCATCCCCCATCTCTCTCTCTAACATACATATAGAAACACAAATGGATCAACAAAAATACACACACAGACCCACACCCAAATACACACATATGCAGTGAATTTCAACCTTTATTGTAATCATATCTGATACTAACCAAATGAAATAACTGGTTATTTTAAAAATCAGTCTCAGTGAAATTGGAAAAAGCCTTGTGGATGGTACCAATGCCAGTTTCCTGGTTTTCATGTTATACTATTGTTATGCAAGATAAACATTGAGGGAAGCTGGGTAAGGGTGCAGGACCTCCCTGTATGTTACTTTTCAACTTTTTGTGAATCTATGATTATTTCAAAATAAACATTTTTTTAAAGAGGAGAAAGTAAAAAAAAAAAAAGAAAATTACAGTATTCCCAAATATGATATCCTTTGGTACTAAGGGGAGAGATATTAGATGAAGAGCAGGAAGACAGAGGACAAAAAGATAAAATCAAAAGCATGAGAACTTTAAAAATATGTCATATCAAAAAGAGGCCTTCATTAGCTCTGAAATCCAAGCCTTGTTGGAGAGAACCATTGGTGAGAAATTACAGTTAAATTTGCCTAGCTCTATAGTTAATCTGGAAACCCTGGTTGCGTACTGGTTAAGAGCTACAGCTGCTAACCAAAAGATCGGCGGTTCAAATCCACCAGACACTCCTTGGGAACCCTGTGGGGCAGTTCTGCTCTGTCCTATAGGGTTGCTATGAGTCAGAATCCACTCGATGGCAATGGGTTTTTTTTTTGGTTTTTTTGATAGTTAATCCAAAATAAAGCTGTCGATTCAGTGTATGCCCGGTTCTAATTGTTTTTTAAGCATAACAGATGAATGAGTGAGAGTTTAAGGATGGAATGGAATAAATTGTTTCCCTGGATTCTGGCTTTTTTCCCATTTAAGAAGTACACACGCCAAGGTAAGGGTGAGTAAACACAGCCCAAATTATTTATGTGGAATGGCTGTCAGGTGTGGAATAAGGAAGAAACAAAAATTAAAACCCTTTGCATTTGAGCTCCGTGTAACTACAACATCCCAGAGGAGAAATCTGTATTTATCTGAAAAAAGATAAAACATAAAAAGATTTCCTTTAAATCACTATAAAATGCACTGCAAGATTTTTACTTTAATGATCCTTTAAGCTCCACATTACAATATGTGCTCCCTTGGTGGCAGCAATTTGTGTTGCCTGACTTATCTCCAGTATTAAAACAGTTCCTGGTACATAGTCAATGCCTCATGAAAATTTGTTGAGCGGTGCTTACCATGTGCCAGGCACTGTTATAAGTACTTTCACAAATGGACGAATAATTCCCCCATAGTGGTCCTTTAAAGGAGCCCTGGTAGGGCAGTGGTTAAGCACTTGGCTGCTAACCGAGAGGTCGGCCTTTTTACTCTACCAGCCATTCCTTGAGATTAAGAGGTGGC
Source organism: Trichechus manatus latirostris (assembly GCF_000243295.1). Lineage (NCBI taxonomy): Eukaryota > Metazoa > Chordata > Mammalia > Sirenia > Trichechidae > Trichechus > Trichechus manatus. The sequence goes on from NW_004444061.1 coordinate 885,890, forward strand.
TGTCTGCTTCTGTAAAGATTTACAGCCTTGGAAACCCTATGGGGCAGTTCTACTCTGTCCTTTAGGGTCTCTGAGTCAGAATCGACTTGACGCCAGTGGGGTTTGGTTGTTTTTTTTTTTTTGGTTTCATGATCCTTTGTGATAGGTGCCGTTATTATCATTCCCATTTTACAGATGCCGTTATTATCATTCCCATTTTACAGATGCCGTTATTATCATTCCCATTTTACAGATGAGGAAACTGAGGAGGAGAGAAATCAATTAATTTAGCCAAAATCATGCAACTACTAAGTGGCAGAGCTGGAGATTTTAACTCAGACAGTCTGGCCTTACTCATCATAATTTGAGGGCAAATAAATCTTACCAGTTATACAAGTTGCTGTTGAGTCATAGGTGTCAAAGTAGAACTGTATTCCATGGAGTTTTCAGCGGCTGATTTTTCAGAAGTAGATCAGTAGGCCTTTCTTCTGAGGTGCCTCTGGGTGGACTCAAATCTCCAACCTTTCTGTTAGCAGCTGAGCGCCTTAACCATTTGTTCTACCCAGGGATTCCAATAACTATCTTAACCAAAACCAAACCTGTTGCCATCGAGTCGATTCCAACTCATAGCAACCCTATAGGACAGAGTAGAACTGTGCCATAGGGTTTCCAAGGAGTGCCTGGTGGATTGGAACTGCCGACCTTTTTGGTTAGCAGCTGAGCTATTAACCACTGTGCCACCAGGGCTCCATAACTATCTTAGCCATTATTAAATTAGTACTTTAATGTATGTTGTAGAAAAGATCAAAATTTCTTAACCTCTATGGATTTGCATAAGTGCATTTTTGATGGGGAGAGGATCTGGCTTCTTAAATTCTCATAAGAAGCTTTGACCCTTTAAAAGCTAAGAACCACTTTTAAAGGTAGTAATATTTTTGAAAAAGAAGTTTACTTTAATCCCAATGGTTCAGAATACTGAGGGGAGCATGAAAAGTTTGGTTTGAATGTATTTGAGTTGTTTCATACCTGCCTATCCCACCATTCCACTTTGCAGTAGGCACACGAATACTAAGGGCCAGAGTGTGGCCTGTACAGCCAGTCTTCTGTGGCTGAGGCTGACTGGGCAGATGTGATCCACATGCTCTCTCTAGGGTCCATTTGGCTGATAGAGGAGAATCAGTGCAGGCATAAAGAGGGAAAAGGCAGAGCCTTAGCCCTCTGTTCCCTACAGGCCTGATGTGAGAGTGCCCAACTCAGTTCCAGACTGAGAGATCTCAAGTAAAGCTATTCTCCTCACATTGTCATTAGGAGTTGTTAGTAGATTATTGATCTTTCTCCCCGCTGAGTGGGAGCTCGTTTGGGTTATAATTAAATAGGAGTGCAAGCTGAAATTTCAGTTAAGTGCTAAAAATTTTAGTTCTAGGATGACATCTGACACTTCGCTCACATTTGTGAAGTACAATTACATTGTTTTATCCCAGTCACCTTCAGAATGGCACAAACAATGCAGCATAATTCAGTGTAGCTGTCTTAGTTATCTAGTGCTGCTATAACAGAAGTACCACACACATGGATGACTTTAACAAAGAGAAGTTTATTTTCTCACGGTCTAGTAGGCTAGAAGTCCAAATTCAGGGCGTCAGCTCCAGGGGAAGGCTTTCTCTCTCTGTTAAGTCTGGAGGAAGGTCCTTCTCATCAGTCTTCTCCTAGACTAGGAACTTCTCTGCGCAGGAACTGGGGGTCCAAAGGACACGCTCTGCTCCCAGTGCTTCTTTCTTGGTGGTATGAGGTCCCCACTCTCTGTTTGCTTCCCTTTCCTTTTATCTCTTGTAAGATAAAAGGTGGTGCAGGCCACACTCCAGGGGAACTCCTTTACATTGGATCAGGGATGTGACCTTAGTAAGGGTATTACATCCCACCCTAATCCTCTTTAACATAAAATTACAGTCACAAATGGAGGACAACCACACAATACTGGGAATCACGGCCTAACCAAGATGACACGTATTTTGGGGGGGACACAGCTCAATCCATGACAGTAGCTTTCAGTGTTGAGCAGGTGATGTTCTAGTCCCCATCATTCTGAATTGGCTCCTGATAAGAGATCTTTGAATTTAAAAAGCAGAACAGGGAAATACTGCGTATTTCCAGTAGAACAGATAAGAACAGTAGAACAGGTAAGAATAGCTTGCAGGTTAGAATTGGCCTTCGACCAGTTCCTTCCATTTGGAACCCCTGCTGGGAATTTGCATTTCTAACAAGTTCCCAAGCACTTCTAATGCCACTGGGACCAATTCTGAGAACCACTAGTGGAGCAGTGATCCTCAAAATTTATTACACGTAAGAACCACCTGGAGATCTTGTTAAAATGTAGATTCTGATTCAGTATATCTGTGCTGGAAATGCAAATTCTCAGCAGGGGTTCGAACTGGAACAAACTGGTTCGAAGCCCAGGTTAGAACTACCACATTCCCAGCCTCTGATTTCAGCATGCAGGAATGGGTACTAGGTATATTAGTTCTCACACATTATAGTATACCCAGTTGTACCATAATTCGAGTATAAACTGAGACTGTGCTGATAAAATTAAGTAAAAATGTATCAGTGCTACAACATATTCACATTTAGTCAGTGATAAAGTATAAGTCTCTAGATGCTGTAAAGCATTTCCCAACTCATGGGGCCAGGCTGACCTAAATAACTATTTAGATTGCCGATAATGAGTATTTGACTGTTCAGATTAGTCACTGGTGCAGTCTTTCTTGTACTTATTTTTACTGTTTGTTGTTTGTGCTTTCCTCATTTTTGTGCTGTTATTTTAGCAATGCTTTTTATCCATTCATTCATTCAGAGCAATTTGTAGAGCTATTTGTAGAGCAATTATTATATGCCAGCTATTTACCTAAGCCCTGGGTATAGAATGCTAAACAGAAAAGATTGTAACTCTCATGGAACTTTCTGCCTGGTAGAGAGTAAGAAACCAAAAAACACCAAACCCGCTGCTGTTGAGTCGATTCCAACTCATAGCGACCATATAGGTCAGAGTAGAACTGCCCTATAGAGTTTCCAAGGAGTGCCTGGTGGATTCGAACTGCTGACCTTTGGTTAGCAGCCATAGCTCTTAACCACTACGCCACCAAGGTTTCAAAGAGAGTAAGAAGATAATGATAATAATAAAAGATAGATAGACAAACAGTACAGTGTTGATATATCTGCCACTTACCCCAGTCTAAGGGAAATTCCCCAATTATTCTGTTTAGCTCAGAGTAATGAGATTTTCACTCCATGCATGTATTAGTTTCTTTTTTTTTTAAATTTTTTTTTATTGTACTTTAGATGAAGGTTTACAGAATAAATAGTTTCTCATTAAACAGTTAGTACACATACTGTTTTATGACATTGGTTAACAACCACACGACATGTCAGCACTCTCTCTTCTTGACATTGAGGACCTATTATTTGGTGAAAATATACATAGCCAAAGTTAGACCATTTTGAAAGTTTCTACACGAACAATTCAGTGACATCGATTACATTCTTCCAGTTGTGCTGCTATTCTCACTATCCTTTTCCAAATTATTCCATCACCATTGTCTTCAACTCACTATCCCCTAGGCTCCCCATCAAACCTTCTGAGTTGCTATTGTCAGTTTGATCTCACATAGATAATTCTTTTTTTTTTTGTACCTTAGATGAAAGTTTGCAGAACAAATAGTTTCTCATTAAACAGCACACACATATTGCCCATAACAATGGTTAACAGCCCCATGACACGTCAACACTGTCCCTTCTTAACCTTGGGTTCCCTATCACCAGCTTTCCTGTCCCCTCCTGCCTTCTAGTCCTTGTCCCTGGACTGCTGTGCCTAGTCCTGTTTTGTTTTATGAGGCTGTCCAATCCCTGGCTGAACAGTGAACTTGCAGATGGGCTTCACCACTGAGCTAAAACGGTGTCTGGGGGCCATACTCTCGGGGTTTCTCCAATCTGTCAGGCCAGTAAATCTGGTCTTTTTTTGTGAGTTAGAATTCTGTTCTATATCCTTTTCCAGCTCTGTCCAGGATCCTCTATTGTGATCCCGGTCAGAGCAGTCAGTGGTGGTAGC
>NW_004444061.1:895340-912494 GCF_000243295.1 Trichechus manatus latirostris
TCATTTCCTAGATTGGTATCTGGCTGGTATGATCCTGCATCCTAGATTCTGCCTGTGAGCTGAAGTTGTTTGTTCTCATATCGAAGGACTTGCTTTAATAAGTCTTGTAAGTTCGGTTTGTTTGTTTTTTATTTGGCTATGCCTGAGCAGGCGAGCCGTGTATTCTTTGTTGTTTGCTCTTCTATGGGCATGATACTTTTCACCTCCTCCAAATGGCAGGGTTTGTTGCTCAGATATGGTACAGCAGGATAGGTCTAGCTGAAGAGGAGTTGCTGGGATGGGTTGTTTGTGGCACTTACTACAGCTACCAGGGTGGGTCAGTAATCAGTGCAGGGCAGGTTCTGGTAGGCTGTGCCTGTGCTGCTTGGTGGTGTGATGTTAAGTGTACGGTGCAGGTAGGCGGGTTGGAGGGGGGAGATTGTGATGTGTGGAGCTAAGATGGGTATGGGAGAAAGGAGAGAGGAACAGGAGCCAAAGACATAGAAACAGACAAAAAGATTGCTAGGGGAACTTGTCATTGGAATGGAGAGATGAGAGACTATGAAAAGGAAAAAAACAAAAAGGGAAAGAAGAGAAAAAGAAAAGAATGAATAAATAAAATTTAGAAAGAAAAAAGCACAGCAGAGCTCCCAGGGATCCCACAAGTGCGGCTACAAGGCCTGGGGAAGTTGTTCCCAGGTGTTGAAGTACAGCCTGGCTAGGAGGTGTAGAGGTATTCAGCACCAGGAATCCAGGGGACAGGAAGAGAAGGATGGTATAGAGAGAGGAGAAACTAAGTAATGAAGAAAGACAAAAAGGGAAAAAGACGGAAAAGAAAACAAAACAATTTTAAAAAAAAGAAAAGAACAAGAAAACCCCAAAAAAAAACAGAAAGAAAAAAAAAAACCACACAAAAGAAATGCTCTCAGGGATCCCTCTGTGCGTCTGTGCAAGCTGAGGGAGTAGGTCCCAAGCCGCACAGCACCACCCGGACAGAACGGGCTCCCAATTCGAAAAGAGAAAGAAAACAATTGAAAACAAACAAACAAAAAAACAGCCCCGTGATCCCACCAGCATGGCAGCACAGACGAGGAAGCAGTTCCACACTCAAACGGAGCTCCACAGCCCCTAAAGAAGAAACAATGATGGCACACAGAGCCAGGTATTTGAGCAAAAGGAGGGGTAGGTCGTGAGAGGTAAGGAAAATATCAAAAGAAGCGGAAAAAAGCAACACCAGCAGCCACCAAATGGTACTCAGGGAGTCGGCCAGTGCGGGCAGGTGGAATCCAAGCAGCCGGTGCTTCCCTGCCAATAGACTGTGGCCGTGGGAAGCAGAGGAGGCTGAGTGGCTGTGAAGAATGGGGGTGGAGGTGGGAAAACATATATCTCTGTTTACCGGTTGTTCTGTCTCCTGATGGAAGCCCTGTGAAGCTGCTTTCTCATACCTGCTATTTGCTGGTCTTTGATAGGAGTCCAAGATGGCGGATCCGTGCTGCATTAGCTGATAGGAGACCTCTCCATGTATGTCTCCTCACTGTCTGTTCTCTGTCAGTTTCTTATTCCATTTGGTGCTTGGCTGAGTTCTTTATCTCTTCATTTGATGTTTAGGATTTCAGGATTGCTGTTTTCTCTGTTTGACTTAGTTTTTTGGATCTTTGCTGTGAAGGGATGGCATGGTGCTTCTGCCTAGAGCGCCATGTTGCTGGAAGTCTCCAGTGTATTAGTTTCTTATAGGTGCTGTAAAGAATTACCACAGCTTTGGGACTTAAACAACAGAAATTTATTCTCTCACCATTCTGGAGGCTAGAAGAAATCAGCTTCACTGGGCTGAAATCAAGGTCTCAGCAGGGCCATGCTCCCTGTTGATGCTGTAGGGAAGAATCTGTTCCTTGCCTCTTCCAGCTTTTGGTGATTGCCGGCATTCCTTGCCTTGTGGGCATTTCATTTCAATCTCTGCCTACATGGTCACACTGCCTTCTCTTCTATGTCAAACCTCTCTCTCCTCCCTATTGTAAGGACACATGTGATTACATTGAGTCTGCCCAGATAATCCAGGATAGTCTCCTCATCTCAAGATCCTTAATTTAATCACAATCCGCAAAGGTCCTTTTGCATATAAAATATATAACGTAACTTTAACAGGTTTCGGGGATTAGGACCTTATATCTTTGGGGGCCATTACACAGCCTATTACAATGCATGAGTATCATGAATCCAGGGGGTTTACAAGTATCCAGGACTATGGAATGGAACCAGTTGTCCACAGGTTGTGGGCATGTTGGTTTTCCACCCTCAGTGCAGTTTGTGCTGGGATATTTATACTCTACTCCTGGTTCTGACAATGAAAGTTCTTTCTTTCCCTTCCACTTTGAGTGCTTTGCTCCTTTCTCTCTCACCTGTGCAGTCAGAGAAGCTCCTCAACCTCCTGTTCCTCCCTCTTCCAGCCCCAATCTTATCTAGGCTTTGGCTGAGAAAATTCATATAAAAACACGCAACCATCTTCTTCTGTCTCACAGCCAAAGGATCTCAGCTAATTTTGAGCCTTTTTTTTTTTTCCTTCCTCCCTAGGTGTGGACTGAAGTAAGCAGAGGGAGAAGGGAAATACACAGAGAAGACCAATTTATACTTTAGGCTATAATGTTGCCTCATAATTAAACACAGTAACAAGTATTATAGACGGAAAAAAGGAGAAGACAATAAGGAGCCATGTAAAAGAACAACTGGAAATAGTTTTAATAGTGGTCAGAGATGGCGTCTCTGAAGAGGTGACATTTAAGCTGAGACTTAAGGGTAAGGAATAGTCAGTTATCATCAAAAGAAAGAGCGTGTGTGAATGCACTAAGGAAAGAAAGTTCATGGCTTGTCACATAAGAGTGACTAAAAGAAGACCAGGTGACTAGAGCACAGAGGGTAGGTAAGAAGAGGCTAAGGAGTTGGCTGGGAACCAGATGGGGCAAAGTCTTGTAGGCAGTGCCAAGAAGTTTTTATTTTAAGTGCAATAGGAATCTGAATGTAGCCCAGCAATTCTGAAATCTGATGATATGCTAAGAGTTTCTGGTATTTTCTAACGATATTCACTAAGAAAGAAAGTTAGGATACTTTTGATCTATTTTAGGGTATTAATTTTTTTTTCCTATATTGAAATTTTCTTTCTATACCCCTTAAGTACTTAATGAGAATCTGACACCTAATAACAACTTAGGGACAGTTTTTCTTATTTTATTAACTTTTCACGGACATTAAAAACTTTTACTTTACTGTCAATTGATATTTTCAACATTTCAAATGGGACTTATTAGACTTCAATTTTTATATTTTCTGAGGAGTTTCAGTATATTCTTCCAATATATATGTGTTTACTCTTGAAGACTCTAGTCCTCATCTATAAAGCAGAAATAACAATGCCTTTCTCACAGGGCTAATCTGAATATTAAATAAGAGAAAATATGAAAGTATCTGCCATGACGGCAAATTCCCTTCAAATACCCAATAAAGGTTAGTTCTTTTCCATTAAAGCAGTTAATAGTTTCCCTCTTATCTTGCTTACAATTTTGCCTGAATATAGATTTAAACTCCCGGTTTAAGTCATTGTCCAAGCTCTCTGTTTATCTTCAAGAGACAGCAAAAGTCCCCAGATGAACACTCTAATTCCAGAGACAGTTGGCTGCCATCATTGGCTGGGCAACCATGAGCAAGTCATTAGATTCTTGCTATCTTTACATCTGTAAAACTGATGTAATGACACTTGTCCCAGTTACCTTTCCTCATAGCAATGGAGGTAAAAGAGACAATGGATAAATAAAGTATTGGCAAAAATAAGACTTTATATTTCCATAAAAACACAGCATTTCTGTTGTACATTATTATTTCATCAGATACCCCAGATAGGTCTCTCCATGTTTCCTATCACTTCAAAGTCTTAATTTGCAAAAGCAGGAAATATAAACAGAGTAATGACCCTTTTTCTGTTCTGGCTGAGAAATGTGTGGTTTAATTCAAAGGAATACAGTGTTTGTCTTTAAGTTCTGTGCTGAGTCTAGTTCTGGCGTCCTTTATGCTTTGTGGAACTCACCAAACTCAGTTAACGGTTATTGTTTTAGCCATTAGTGGATAAGTCAATTTCTGTTGCTTAAAAGCTGTGCTTTATGATTCAGTTTAAGCACAACTTGCTTGAGAAGGAACATTTCTCTAACTTATTAATGTTGGTCTTTAGGCCACCAGCACCAGCCTGAAGCAAGAATAGAGTATTACTAATACACCATATCTCCATGGATATATCTAAGGAAAAGCAAACCAGGAGTAAGCCTCGGGGCTTGTGTGGTTTTCTATAATGAATTTTGATACTGTCTTGTTCCTTCTTGATTATATTCTCTAAGAAAGTAGACACTGATGAGCATCATATAACAGGTCATAAGCTGTGTGTAATTGCTGAGAGGTTCATGTGAGATGCCAAAACTCTAACTGGGAAAAGTTGGTTGCCAAGCTTCAGACATGGAAAGTGTAGAGACAGTCCTGGCAGTCGTAGTGTGAGAGCTACACATTTCTAAGTTCATTTGTGGGGTCAAGGCCTGTTTTAATGAAGTTCAAGAAGATATCGTATTAGATTTATGAGGTCACTTTGGATTATAGGCCTTCCCTCTTTGGCCTTCTCTCTTTTCTCTCATAGATACAGAATAATCATTAGTCACTAACTGTGTTATTGAAGACCTCACTCCAAAATATAAATTACTGTCCTAGTCCTTCAGTGGCACCTAAACGCTTTATATTCATAGATGTGCCTATTATCACTGTCTTGGTTATCTAGTGCTGCTATAACAGAAATACCACAAGTAGACGGCTTTAGCAAACAGAAATTCATTTTCTCACAGTTTGGGAAGTGAAATCTGAATTCAAAATGCTAGTTCAAGGGAAGGCTTTCTCTCTCTGTCGGCTCTGGAGGAAGGTCCTTGTCTCTTCAGCTTCTGCTTCCTGCTTCCTTGGAGATCTCCATGTGTCTTGGCATCTGTCTTACCCCATCTCTGCTTCCTAACTTGCATTTAATCTCTTTTATATCTCAACATAACGAAAACAACCCATTCCCAAATGGGATTATAACCACAGGCATAGAGGCTAGGATATAGAGCACATAATTTAGGGTGACACATTCAATCCATAACAACCACTAAAAACAGTCTAAATGTAGTGTAGGTTAAGATTTAAAAATGTAACTTTGAATATGAACCAGAGCATGAGACTTTAGATCCTGGAGCCAATGTCTGTATATGTAATAATTATGTTTTTGATAGGACATGGATTTAAATCATTACAAGGCTGTTATACAGATTTTATCCCCTAGTGTAGGCCTGAGCCTAGCTTATCATCCAACACCTGCTTCTCAACTCAGTTTTTTTTATTTTGAACTCTTCACCACATATCCAATAGACAGATATATGACAGATTGATGATAGATAGCTGCGTAATACATACATACGTATGTACGATGTACATACATACAAAGCTGCTGTTGAGTTGACTCCAACTCCTGGCAATCTGTGTACAACAGAACAAAATGTCCGATTCTGTATCCTCCTCACAATTGCCAGCATTTGAGGCCATGCTGCTGTTGTACCAATCCATCTCAGCGAGGGTCTCCCTCACCCTTGCTGACTCTCTACTTCACCAAGCATAGTGTTCTTCTCCAGCGAATGATCTCTCCTAATGATGTGTACAAAGCAAGGGAGTTGGACAGTGTTTTGTTGTGATCCATAAGGTTTTCATTGGCTAATTTTAGGAAACAATTTACCAGGCCTTTCTTCCTAGTCTGTCTTAGTCTGGAAGCTCCACTGAAACCTGTCCACTATGGGTGACCCTGCTGGTATTTAAAATACCAGTGGTATACCTTCCAGCATCACAGCAACACACAAGTCACCACAGTACGAGAAACTGACAGACGAGTGGTGAACATATGCAGTGTTGTTGTTGTTAGGTGCCGTCAAGTTAGTTCTGACTCATGGCGACCCTGTGCACCACAGAACTAAACACTACCTGATCCTACACCATTCTCACAGTCGTTGTTATGCTTGAGCCCATTGTTGCAGCTACTGTGTCAATCCGTCTCATTGAGGATCTTCCTCTTTTTCTCTGACCCTGTACTTTACCAAGCCTAATATCCTTCTCCAGAGACTGATCCCTCCTAATAACATGTCCGAAGTATGTAAGATGTAATCTCGCCATCCTTCCTTCTAAGGAGCATTCTGGTTGTACTTCTTCCAAGACAGATTTGTTTGTTCTTTTGGCAGTCCATGGTATATTCAATATTCTTTGCCAACACTATAATTCAGAGGCATCAATTCTTCAAACATATGCAGTAGTCATTACATATTCAGAAATCTAGTAAAATGTAGCATTAGAAAAGTTGGGGATTCTGGACATTCTCTGGACTTCTCCCTCTGAAAGCCAAGGAAGTATGACTATGTACAAGATTTAATTTTTTGCGTAGGGCTCTCCCTGAACAGGAGGGACAAATTCAACTATTTACAAGGTCCAGAGGGAGAGTATGAGTGAGTGAAGATGATCAAGTGAGAACTTCGGCAAACTAAAGAGGAAATGGCCCATACTCAGATCCAGCCAATTTTTGCCATTAGATAATGTAGACAATGTTGGCAGATAATTCAGAATTAGCAACAATAACATCTTCTGGCTTTCTAGAGGAGATGATACATCAGTGGGATTTTAAAGGGCAAAAAGTAGTTATCTATGGAAATGCCAGACTGAGTAGGGTGATGGTGGGGGGGATTCCAGGCAGAGTGGGACAGCATATGCACAAACATACAAGGCACAGCATGATGTTTGTAGCTAAAGAGTAAGGCAAAGTGCAGTGAGGTCAGGATTGGAGTGATGTGCGGGGGCCATGTCACAGAGAGGCTGAGAAATCATGCTAAGGAGCCTGGATTTACCATTTGAAGGTAGTAGGAAATGGCCTACATAACATGGTTTCATTTGAATTTAAATAAGTCAGTCTAGTAACTGCCAGCATGTGTGTATGTGTGTGGGGCGGGGGAAGGAGGTTGGTTGAAGGAGTGGAGGACAAATTGGAAGTGGGGAATCAATTAAAAAAAACTCTTAGAGTTCTGGAGAGATATGATGAAGGCCTTCACTGGGACAGGGGTAATCAGGGTAGTCTCAGTGAGAAGGTGCCTTTGCAGAGGCTGAAGGGAGATGAGAGAGGGAAGCACGTGGATATCTAGTGAAGGGCATTCCAGCCAGAGGCAAGAACCAGTGCAAAGTTCTTAAGGGCACCTGACATGTTGGAGAAGCAGCAAGGAAGCCAGTGAAGCTGGAGTGGAGTGAGGTAGGGGAGAAGAGGAGATGAGATCAGTGTAGTAATTCATGGTTTTTTTAATTGTTACGTTTTTATTTTAAAAATTCAGCTAAAGAAAATTATGTTCTACTCAATGTATATGCCAGTACATTTAAACTGTAGTTGAATAGTCCCCAAATATTAGGTTTGGAAATAAAGCGGGCACCCCAAGTGTAGTAGTAATATTGATAACAGAAGTAATTAAAAAGGTTCACTTCCTTGAGAGCTTTCTAAATGCTCCGGGCCATTTAATTCTCACTAAATCACTATAAGGCCCATGCTATTTAAGTAATTTGTGGAGTTTGATGAGTAATTTGTTAACTTCTCTGAATTTTAGTTTCCTCATTGCCAGGAAAGGATACTAATAGTGGATAGCTCATTTTTATGTTTTGGGGTTTAAATGACATATTACTGTTTCTGACACACGGTAAGTAATAAATAAAGGTTAGTTGTTAAAATTGTTAGTAGTTTAAGTCACGGCAACAGCCATTGGTTTAAGTTAGAAATCATTATTACTCAGAGAAGTGACAACATATGTCAGTTGCAAAATTGTTGATGAACATTAACCAATCCATAAAGCTTAAACATTTATTCATTCATTTATTTGGCAAATATTTGAGCCTGACATTGTCTTAGTCACTAGTGAAATAAAGAATAAGGTAATACCCCTGCTCTCGAGCTTACAGGGATGGGGAAGACATAGGCAGGGAAGCAGATTATCTTTACAACATAGAGTATTTTATAAATAATGAAAAGTATGGGGTTCTGTGCTATTTCATTGAAGACCTTAGAAGGAGCATCTAACCCAGGCATAGGAGGGCAGAGATGGCTCCTCCTGTGGAGCAAACCACAGGCAAGTAGGTATTGCAAGTGAATGAAGATAGTGAGGAAGGTGAAAGAGACATGCTAGGGGGACCAACATATGGAATGGTACAGTCACTAGGGAAAATTGCAAGTTCTTCTGCTTGGAGCCTGATGATTAGCAGATGAGGCTGAAAATACAAGCAGGAGCTGTATTATAAACAGGGAGATATGCCAGGCTCAAGACTTTGTGCTGTATCTGAGCAATATGGGGACACAGAAGGATTTTAAGCAAGAGAGTGACATGATCAAATTTGCATTTTAGAATGATTATTCTGATTACAGTGTGGAAAGTGGTTTAGAAGGGGCCAAATTTAGAAGCAGGGCAACCAAGTGTAGATATAACTTAATGTTTAATGAGAGAAGAAACAGATCTCATTATGAATCTGTTATGCAGGAAATAGTTAACACACTGAGCTGCTAACCAAAAGGTTAGTGGTTCGAGTTCACCCAGAGGTGCCTCAGAAGAAAAGCCTGGCATTCTATTTCTGAAAAATCAGCCGTTGAAAATCATATGGAGCAAAGTTCTACTCAAACCCAGATGGGGTTACCATGAATTGGAATAGGCTTGACAGCAATGAAATAGCTACGTTTCTTTGTTTGTTCAACACATTGTTATTTGGAGTGGAGAGGGTAGGGGGTGATCAATAATAATTGTAACTAAGAAGAAATATAAAGCCTACTCATTTCAGTTTCTAAAAAAATTCCTAGGTCGACTGATTTGTAACTCCCGCTGGGCTATCAAATCTACCAAGCTTGCATTCGCTGCAGTTTTTCATCTCAGGAGCTGTTCGATGAAAAGCAAAAATTTAAACATGCCTTACTTCACAATCCTTCCTCACCATTTCTCAGTCAAACAGCATTCCCTGAAAACCTGGATTTATAGCGTTCATGCTTAAACATGAATGATCTGCCAGGCCATATAACTGAAATGCTGGCACCAGTAAATAAAGAACTGAGAGAAAATGGTGGAAACAAAACTCAGGTTTCAGCAAATTAATGATAACAAAAAACATTCGGTCATGGTTGCGCAAACAGAGTCTCGCTGGTATTCCATTATAATTGGGGTTTTAAAGCTCCCACAGACCGCACTTCTACATTCATAATTTCTGAGGTAATTCAGTTAAAATCCTTTCTTTTTACCTCAATTACTCAGGCAATTACAGCCATAATTTTTGTTGTTGTTGTTCGAATTACTTCAAGGCTATGCCTCAAAGCACTATTTTAACATAATTATCCTTTGTCCTACCTTCTTCAGTTTGTTATAGAATGACCTTCCCTCTCATTTTCCTCATGATGATACTGGGCTTTTGTCTGAAAAAGGAAAACTATAGAAGAAATGTGTGAATGCATGTTTACAGATTTTTCAAATCTGTTATTTGAAATCAGATAAAGCAAAAATCCCTTTTACCATTTCTCTCACTCCATTCCAATTCCTCACCCTTTCCCCCCGCCCACCCATGAAACAGTCTTAGAGTGGATATTCATCCAAACATTTTTCTTTGCGTTTCAGTACACACACATATACATGGACACGCACATGCACACACACACACACACATACACGCACACATACACACACACATGCACGATACGATATACACCAGCTGTTAAAAGGTCAGTTCAGGCTCTGAAGATAGATTGTTGCTTACCCATTAATTGTGTGGCAAGTCTTGGGGTGGTGCAAACGGTGAAGGACTTGACTACTAGCCGAAAGGTTGGTGGTTCAAAACCACCCAGTGGTGCCTCAAAAGACAGGCCTGGTGATCTGCTTCCAAAAGGTCACAGCCTTGAAAACCCTATTGATCAAGTCTACGCTACACACACAGGGTTGCCGTGAGTCGGGATCGACTCAATGGCAACTAACAACAGTCGTGTGACTGTGGAAACTTATTTAACCTTTCTGTGTCTCAGTTTCCTTATACAAAATTGAGATGATAACAATATGTCCTTTACAGCGTTGTTGTAAAGAATAATTATTTTGTTACATTTAAAGCACTTAGAACAATGCCTAGTAGTAAACACTCAATGAATGTTAGATGTTATTATCATTTAAAGTAAGTTTTTAAAAAACATTATTCTATGACTTGCTTTCTTGGTTAGGGATATGTCTTAGAGATCTTGCCTTGTCGGTACCTTTTTTTTTTTTCCTGTATAATATCTCATGGTTTGTGGGTGCCGTGGTTAATTCAATCATGCCCCTATCAATGGACATATAATTTGTTACCCAGTTGGCTTTTGTTTTCTGTGGTTTTGTTTTGCTATTGTGAGCACTGCTTCAATGAAAATCTTTACATATATGAATGACTTTTTCTTGGGTGGATACTGATAAGTGACAAGGCAGCTTAAAAAGGTATGGGCATACTTTAACAGATACTGCCAAATTGAATTCCAACAAGTCCATACTAATTCATACTCCTACCTTGTATGAGAATATAAGCTTCCCCAAATCCTTGGAAATATATATGATCAGTTTTATTAAATGAGAAGTGAATAATTTTTATCCCATTTTGGGTTTAATCTGCATCTTCATAACAGTGAGGTTGAGCATCTTTTAGTGGAGAACGTTATGAGATGGAGCTAGTCATTCAAAAGTCTAGCAGAAATGAGCAAGGCATGTGCCATACAAAAAAATAACACCAATGTGAATGTGGGTATGAATGAAGGGAAGAGTCTTAGAGGATGAGATTGGAGAGGCTGGCTAGGAATGAAGAGTGAAGGCTTTATAGGCCACTGTAAAGAATTAGCATTTTATTTTAAACAAAGAAGTGACATAATTTAGGTTTTGAAAAAAGCAGTCTGGTAGCTGTTTGATAAAAGAGAGGAAGTGAGGATTGCTTGGTAGAGTGAAAGCAGTGGATTGGAATATTTTAGAGCTGTGTTGTGCTGTGCAAGATGGTAGCTGCTAACCTCATGTGTAAAACTTAAATTAATCAAAATTAAATAAAATTAAAAATTTATCTCCTCAACTTACACAAGCCACATTTCAGATGCTCAGTACCACATGTGGCTAGTGGCTACCATACTGGACAGGGTGGATGTAAAACACCTCCATCTTCACAGAGGTGCTAGAGCTCTTGCTGAAGTATTGATGTGGAACTTGAGAGAAGGGGCAGAATTAAGGATGATACCCTGTCTTTTGGCAGGCGTGTGCAGAATCAAAGGACTCACCGACTAACTGTCCTCTCAGTTTAGATTTCCAGTGCAAGGAAGCAGCCCATGGTCGTTCATCAGGGCATACCATATTTTTACACAAATAACACACCCTCTACATTTGTTGGCCAGCCACGCAAGGTATTTTCATAAGCACACTATGCTGTGTTTCTTTTTTTACAGCAACATGTAAAATTGGCATAGCAGTGCTTATGAAAATACCTCGCAAGGGGAGGGCGCAGCTGACAAACATAGAAGGCATGTGTTATTTGCATAAAAATACAGTAATAGCCCAGCATAACCAGATTCTGTTAGACCGACTATACATGCCCATCACCATGACCTACCTACCTGTCTCAGGAGGGTAAATTTTGGTCTTGATGCTCTGTTCCTGTCCTTAGAAAAAAGAGCCAATTTCACATTATCTGCTCCTCCTTCTAATTTGTAATCCAATCAGTTTAAAAATCTTCTGACTCTTTAAATTTTAAATATGTTTGTCCTTCCATTTTTACTAAGAAATTCTCTGTATATGTTCACCTCAACACAACTCCTTTATTTTTATCATGACTGCCCACAGTGCAACTTGTGAACCACAACAATTTCCCCTACACAGGCCATTCCAGAGAATTTGTGTGCATTACTTGGCTAATGTTCCACTAACTCTGCCCTCGTTAGGGTCACATCCACAATATCCTTTAAGGCAGATGAGAGATAACATTTGAGTGCCTGCCCTGTGCCAGTCATTCTTCTAAGCATTTTGCATGTATTAATTTACTTACTCCTCACCACAACGCTAGAAAGTACGAAATATTATTGTCCTCATTTTACAGATGAGGAAACCAAGCGACAGACACAGATAATTTTCTTAAGGTCATACCACTAGTAACTGGTGGAGTTAAAATTTGAACCCAAGTAGTCTAACTCTAAAATCTATGTTCTTAACTCTAACTCTAGAATCTATGTCCTCAACTACTATACTGTAAAAGGTAGTGATGTGGGCCATACGCAATTCCATCAAGAAGATAAGAGCTTCCAAGACTGGTTTATCGCAGGACGAATTAATAATCAAAATACAAACTGATAAGAGAAGCATCATAGTTAAATAGATAATACAGTGGAAATAGAGAAAAATGCAATAAATTACTCCAGGCTCAAGGAGCTGAGGAAAGAGCAGGAGAATCAGTGATATTTGGAGTGAATTTTAAATGATGGAGTTTTTTAGGGTAGGGGAGTGGAGGAACGATGTTCTAGGCTTAGGGAATAAAATTGAGAGATTTCAGAAACATGAAAATACATGGTAAAACATGATGTTGCTTATATATTGAAAATAAATATAAAATAAATGTAAGAAAATAGATTTGTACCTGCCTTCTCATGGGAATGCTTTGCATTTTATAGGAAATTATAATTTTTTTTTTCTAGAAAATAGGTAAATATTCATAGGGTAAGGGAACTCCCATGTCTTGGATGCATTCTGTGAGCCAGGTTTAGTCCTTGGCATTTCACATAGGTAGTTCATTAAATCCTAAAAGATTTCTTTGAAGGAGATCTTATTAACACCAATTTTCTATATGTGGGACTGAGGCTCAGGGAAATGAAATAACTTGCCTAAAATTTACAGTTAGTAACCCTTGGGCTTAAGCTTTAAAGCCAGCTCTATTGGTTTAGCTTAACCATGGTTGGTTGAGTACTATACTAGGGGCTGGGAGGAACAATCAATGTAGCACAGTTCATGCCCTCAAGGACAGTGTCTACCATAGCTGTGCTCTTTCTACTCTTCACTAGATTTTAAGCAGAGGCATGCAGTGACCAAGTGACTCAGGTTGAAATTTGGAGAAGAATTTAGAGAAGAAAGAAATTGGAGAATATTTTAAATCCAGGCAGGAAATCATAGGAAATAAGGGGCAGGAGAGGATGAGGTAAGATGGTAATTGAGGAACTAATATCAACCAGATTTGGTGGTTAATTGGATGTGAGTTGATGTAAGAGTTAAAAAGTCCCCAGGGTGTCTAGCTTGGGTGGCTACTGTGACTTGTGATAGTAGGAACTAGAGTGTTGAAAGTGATCTTTGGAGGTTAGAGCTATTTAGAGCATTTAAAATAAGTGAGTTTTATTTTGTAGACCTACCCGAAAAATCTTAGTATCACAGGTGACAAAGGCAAAGAATATTCTGTGAGTGTGATTTTAATTAGAAAAGACATTTATATGCAAAGGCAGAGAGATATTGGACAGTAAACCTGAGATAACCTTTCATTTCTTCCTGTCCTGCAGGAAGGCATCTGTGCTGTTGAGTGTCTGCAATTAAATTAAGCATTATAGCTATTATTAATGTTTTATTATTCATAGTACACACAACATAAATGTCCATGCCATTTTATACTTTACAAGAAATACATTCAACAGCTCTAGACTCAGACAACTTCTGCCTAGATTTACTGGATTTTTTTCCCCTATATGCCTCATATTAATTGCCTGGGCTTCTAGGATTCTAAAACAGGTTAAATAATAAAGTATACTCTTTAAAGAGTTTGGTTGAAAAATTTCAGTAATCCGCTTTGTCTCTATGACAGCCCTTGGAATACTGTGGTCTCTGTGAGATCACTAGGGTGAGATATTGAAGGGCGGGAATACATATATATATATATATGTATGTATGTATTCTGGCTGACAGAGTCATAGATCCTAGAAGATGTTATTGCTGCATAATGCATGCTGTCATCTTGGAAGGAAGAGATAAATTGACTTACGCCCTATTTAGTGGAGTCAGTTTTCCAAAAAAATGCTTATAAGCTAAGCCTTTTTCTAGGTTGCAGAATCTTTCAGAGAACTTTCCAGTTTTAGCCTTCCCCCATCTATCAAAAAAACAATCCACCTGCCATACCAAGTGGTGGAGATTGTTTTTAGAAAGACTGCGCTTTGCTGTTTTCTCAGGGATCTCAGCCAGTGTCCAGGTATGCAATACAGGTCTGTCAACATTTAAAAGCCTTCACCCAAATATGGGTTCTCTTTCTAAACTAGCTCTAACATTTTAAGCCAAGCTTGATCATCCTTGGAGTCCCTGGGTGGTGCAAAAAATTAACAAAAGGTTAGAGGTTCAAGTCCATCCAGAGATGCCTCTGAAGAAAGGCCTGGTGATCTACTTCTAAAAAATCAGCCATTGAACTCTATGGAGCACAGTTATACACTGACATACATGGGGTCACCATGAGTTGGAATTCCCTCCACGGCAACTGGTTTGGGGTTGTCTTTGGTCCTTGGGATTCTACAGAGGCAGAAGGAGATAAAGCCCGACAGTGCTAGATTGGCCTTTAGTGTCTTGGCAGAGTTGCAGAGTGAACAAAAATTAGTCTGGTGCCCTCCAAACTACTCTTCAAACCTTTCTCCTAATGCAGACCTCTTCTGCTCTTCCCTACCCTCATGCTGCCCTTTGGCTGTTGAATAAACTTATTTTTGGTACGATCACTTCTCCCCAGACGTCAAATTGAACATTCGAAGTCCACAAGGGCTGCTGCTTGAAAAGCAAACAAGCATACAGACATTTATTCAATAAATATCATGTACAAGGCGCTTTTCAACTTTGCAACATCTTCCTATGGGTTGATGGGTAACCAGTTGCCTCAGTTTGCCTAGGACTAAGGCATTTCTCGGGACTTCCAGTACTAAAACCAAGACGGTCCATCACCCTAACTGGGACCTGAGGCACAAAGAGGAGAAGTCACTTTCTAAAAGTCACACTGTTAATCAGTGATTTGTCTAAGATTCAAACCCAGATAGTTCTGACCCAAAGCCCTAGCCTTTTTGCTCTGCCAGGTCTCCTGAAATTTGGTTTAATGATCTGATTATGGAGCCATACTAAGTTTTAGTGTCTAAGAAGTATTTGCATTTTTTAAATGGAGCTGTAATAGTGGTGAGTATGGGGGAGGTAGTTCTTAGTGGGTATGCGGGGGATGATGGTTATCACCACCTCCACACACCACCCCCCATACCAAATCAGACTTGGAAGCAAATACTGAGGATCAGAAATGTGGGCACACCCACTTCTGAACCTTTGAAGAGGCTCTGTTCCTTGGGGATTTAGTGTCACAGAGTGTCAAAGCTTTCGGGAGTATGTGGATGGGCACAGCAAACATCTCAGAAGCACAAATCAGTGTGAATCGTGATTGGGACGGGGTCCCTATAATCTCGACTGCCAGGTTGAAACCTATCCCTCAAAAATTAACAGACTGCTGTAAAGATCACATTTTCTAGCAACTTCCTTCTACAAAGCTTGGTTCTGTTTTCAAACCTCTAGGGCTCGCATCTGGAGTCCTGGTCCTCTGTGTGTCTGTGTCTGTGTCTGTGTCTGTGTCTGTGTGTGTGTGTGTGTGTGTGTGTGTGTATTTAAGGGATTTTTTTTTCCCTCCTTGTGATGCCAGAATGCCAAGGATTGAGCAGAGTTACTATAAAACATTACAACTGAGATGTACTAGCTGCATTCATTTCCAATTTTAGTCTCTAGATCTGAAAGGTGGGCTGAAATCAACAAAATGTTAGATTTGTGAATATTTTATTTCTGGCTTTTGCTTGCTTTAGATTTTCTGCCCCGCGGACCTACTGCTAATGCTTTGCACTCTCCAATTTCATGGTTCAAAATTTTTATATTTATAGCTACTCTCACGGAATCAAAAATATGTGTAATTATATCCTTTTTTTTTTTTTTTTTTCCATTAACCTCCTTGGTCTTTGGTAGTGTTTGGTTTTTTGATGATTTTCCTCCCTTCAGTTCACTTGGCATTAGGCATGCTTCTGTCAAATAAATCTCCTGCAGGCTCTTCTTTCCTTAACAAAGTGTGACATTGTGGAGGGACAGAGGGGAACAGTTTTTCATGAATAAATAATGATACTTTATAATTAACATATCAATAATACATATAGAAATACCCATTAACCCACTGCCTGCTATTGAGTTGATTCCGACTCATAGTGACCCTATATAGGACAGAGTAGAGCTGCTCCATAGGGTTTCCAAGGAGTAGCTGGTGAATTTGAACTCCCAACCTTTTGGTTAGCAGCCTGAGCTCTTAACCACTGCACCATCAGGGCTCTGCATAATGGCAGTGATGCTTCTGAATTACTTGAGGGTGATTAAAAGCTGTTTATTCATATAAGTAGTTTTAAACAGTCTTCAAACAAACTCCATGCACTATTACTTTACTCTATTAGTTACTAATTAATAATTTTATTTATTTAGTAAACAAAATAGGTAGTATAAATGAAACACCTACCTAATCCAAAAGCAAATTGTATTTTGTTGTTGCTGGTACCGTTCCTGAAGCACCTGAAGCCCTCCAGCAAGACTGTTGTTGTTACATGCCATTGAGTTGATTTTGACTCACAGTGATGCCATGTGACAGAGTAGACCTGCCCCATAGAGTTTTCTAGGCTGTAATCTTTATAGGAGCAGATTGACAGTTCTTCCACAGAACCACTGGGTAGGTTTGTACCACCAACCTTTTAGTTAGCAGGTGTCTTAGTTATCTAGTGCTGCCATAACAGAAATACCACAAGTGGATGGTTTTATTGAAGAGAAGTTTATTTCCTCATAATCAAAGTAGGCTAAAAGTCCAAATTCAGGGTGTCAGCTTCAGGGGAAAACTTTTTCTCTCTGTCGGCCTTCTCATCAATGTTCCTCCAGACTAGGAGCTTCTCGGCCCAGGGACCCCACTCCAAAGGACGCGCTCTGCTCCCAGCACAGCTTTCTTGATGGTATGAGGTCCCCCTCTCTCACTGCTCACTTCTGTCTTTTATATCTCAAGAGATTGCCTCAGGACACAATCCAGTCT
>NW_004444061.1:912594-939977 GCF_000243295.1 Trichechus manatus latirostris
CACACAGTACCAGGAATCATGGCCTAGCCAAATTGATACACACATTTTTTGGGGGACATAATTCAAACCATGACAGCAGGCAAGTGCTTAACTGTTGTGCCACCAAGCCTCCTACATACAGCAAGATTATCAGAGAGGAAACAGTTCAGCAAAAAACTAACATTTGTTGCACCCTTTTAAAGTGCTAGACACTCTTGCAAGTGCTTTGTGTGTGTTCACTCTAATCCTGTAAAGAAATTAAGACACCCATTTTACAGATGAGGAGATTGAGGCTCTAAGATATTAAACAGTTTACCTTATCACACAGCTGGTAAGTGGAGAAGTTCAAATTCAAATCCAGGCAGTACTGACTCTTCAGCCTAAATAAAAATACACACACACATATAATTTTTTTTCATGATATATTTGCAGAATAAGCACATAATTGATGCTGGGCACAGAGATAGAAAAATAAGACTCATATTTCCCTTGAACAGTCTAGTAGAGGCAGAATGTTTGTAGGATGATAAATTGCTGTGTACTGAGATAGATATTAGCACTTAGGCAACGACATCGGAGGCATTACTGTATTGTTTCCAAGGGATAACTGATACTTTTTGATATCACTTTTCTTAAGCAAAAGAGAATTCATTTAGAACAGAAAAACTGATGTGTTTGAGAAAAGGAAAGGATCAAAGAATCATGTTGTTTTTTCAGACTGTATCCTGTAGCTTGTTCAGAGATCTTCTGTTCTTAATTAAAGACTCAATGCATTTTTTTAATGGCCAAAAATGCTGACTATAGCTATATATCACACCATTCCACACACAGAATGTCCAGTCAAAAAATAAACATTCCTTGAGAGAAAAGCAGCTAGTGCTATGAGATGCACTTTTGAAAAAGAATAACTTCAAGCAAGTTTCCCATTTCAAGGAGAATGCTAAATTTGTCTCATTAGTCTAAAAATTAGTAAATCAAGAATGATTGTTTATATTAAAAAGTCCAGAAACACTATATTTTGAAAACCACAGTAATACTTGGTAGTAATTTAGTGTTTTTATTTTGGAGATGGGTAATGGTGGGAAAAGGCCCCTAGGCGGCTCAAGTGGTTTACACTTGACTGCTAACATTAAAGCTGGCGGTTTGAACGCACCCAGTGGTACCATGGAAGAAGAGGCTTGGCAATCTGCTTCTGCAAAGATTACAGCCAAGAAAACTCTATGGAGCTGTTCTACTCTGTAACACACAGAGTTACCATGAGTTGGAATCGACTGCACAACAAAGAACATGGTGGGGGGGTGCTTTTAAAATAAAATAATATCAAAATACCTTAACGGACTGAAATCAAAACTGTCATAAGAGCAAAATGATCTATCACTGTCACCTTTGTGGAAAAGGGGTAGGTTTATGTTTGGCTATGTTGTTGTGTGCCATTGAGTCAATTCTGACTCATAGTGACCCTATAGGACAGAGTAGAACTGCCCGTTAGAGTTTCCGTAGGCTGTAAATCTTTACTAAAGCAAATTGTGTAAGCACCCAACTGGTAATCAAAAGGTTGTTGGTGGTTCAAATCCACCAGCTGTTCCACAGAAGAAAGATGTGGCAGACTGCTTCCGTAAACATTACAGCCTTGGAAACCCTATAGGGCAGTTTTACTCTGTGCTATAGTGTCGCTATGAGTCAGAGTCGACTCAGTGGCAGTGGGTTTGGTTTAGTTTTTGGTTTAATCGCCACAGCGATAGACTTGCATAAGGACCTGGGCATGGACCATTTGGCAACTCAGTGTTCATAGTTTAGAAGTTTCTTCCCCAGGACAGGCATCTCTTCCATCTGAAGTCTAGCCAGGTTCAAAATTTAACATGTTTCTCTCTTGCAGGGGAGAGAGAGCATATGTCATGAGCAAAATCATGTATGCAATGCAATCCAAAGTAGTTTACCAAGAAATAGCAGCCATTTTGAAATGTCACCCTGTGTAGAAACAGAAAAACTATTGAAAACGCAGAATATAGCCAGGTTTAAAAATTGATTCACACCCAGTCCCTGGATGTTTGCTAAACGTCCATCAAATTAACTAACTCTTGAGTTTCCTAGAACTTACTATTGCATGAAACTGCTGATGAAACAAGTATGCATCTGGTTATTTACTGAGCTGTTTTTTTCCCAGCTTCCTGAGTGAAAATAAGTTCCTTTACATATTAACATAAAAGATTCACTTCTTATGGTTTTCCATCAGTTTAGTATTTTATTGGCTTACATTTATGAACATTGGACATGGTACTAAAACTATTTTTATTCTCCTTCCCATATTGATTTCAACGTGTATTTAAAAAAAAAAAAAAGATTGAGCAGCAGAAATATTTTCAGGATGGGAGTGTCTCTTCTTCCTGTTGTTGTTAGGTGCCATTGAGTTGGTTCCGACTCAGAGTGACACTATAGGACAGAGTAGAACTTCACCCATAGGTTTTCCAAGGAGCAGCTGGCAGATTTGAATTGCTGACCCTTTGGTTAGCAGCCAAGCTCTTAACCACTATGCCAGCAGGGTTCCCCTTTCTTCCTAGTGCCTTTTAATTCATTTCAGTGAATGTTCATAGCTACCCTAGGAACAACCGTGGGGTAGATGGAGTTTTCTTTTCTTCTTCAGGACCACACTTTTCTTTGGTCTGACTATTTCCCAGGTGCCTAGTATCCCCTTGCTTTCTTCACTATGCCTCACTTTCTTAATAGAATTCAACTCTAAGCAGATGTCTTGTTAGGAAGACTTGTTAAATTAATTCATGATAATGGCTTTCTCAAATTGGGCAGTAGGTAAAACAAAACTCTTAAAGCAAGGAAATGAAACCTAAAAATACAGTATTTCAGATTTTAAACGGAGGAGAGGGTTTACTTTATAATTGGGAGTCTTCCTAGGTCTTTTCAAATCACGTAAGCACCACATTCAGTTAGTATATGGAAAACTGATGCAGCAAACTTTCAGTGATTGCTCAAACAGAGCTAATTACTATAAAGGACAATTCCTGAATCAGGGAGGGCTTATACAGACAGCTTTGATCAAAATAACTGCTTACAAATAACCTATTGTATTTCAAAACATGTTTTTAAAATTTAGCTAGAAATAAGGCGTGTTGTTGTTGTTCTTGTGTGCTGTCGAGTCGATGCCGACTCATAGCAACCCTCTATGGCACAGTGCAACTGCCCCGTAAGGTTTCCTAGGCTGTAATCTTTAAGAGAGCAGATCTCCAGGTCTGTTCTCCTGCAGAGCGGCTGGTGCATTTAAATTGCCAATCTTTCGATTAGCAACCAAGCCTTAATCCTTGTACCACCAGGGCTCCTAGCAATAAGACATACTTTAGTTAAAATGAGAAACAGATTACAGAAAAAAGCAGGAATTGGAGATAAACCTTCAGCGCTCCAGGAATACCTCCTAACAAATATTTGCACATCAACAGGTATATCCTGAGTGGACGTTTTAGCCTCATTTTGGGGAATGGGAAGAAATCACCATGGGAAGGTGGTCTTCTTTTCTGTTCTTACATTAACAAGGGAAAGGAGAAGGAGAGTAAGCTTCCTTTTATTCTCATCAGAAATTATACAGAGGGACTAAAAACACTTGCAGAGATCAACAATGGGTTGACATAAATGTATACGCAAGTATTCCTAAATTAGGCAAAAGCCAGTGGAAAAAGAAGGCTACTCAGGACACTTTTTTTGTTTCGTTCTTTTCTTTCTTTCTTTCTTTTTTTATTGTTGTAGTTAAATGAAGTTTACATTTCAGGTTAGTCTCCCATAGAAAATTTTATACACACATTGTTATGTGACCCTAATTGCTCACCCCATTCTGCGACAGCACTCTCCTCCTTTCCACCCCTGATTCCGCATGTCCATTCAACCAGCTCCTAACCCTCTCTGCCTTCCCATCTCGCCTCTGGACAGAAGCTGCCCGTTTGGGCTCTTGTATCTACTTGACTAAGAGGCACTGTCTTCACGAGTATCACTTTATGTCCCACAGGGCAGTCAAATCCCTATTTGAAGAGTTGGCCTCGGAAATTGTTTTAGTTCTGGGCTGATAGAGAGTCCAGGGGCCATGCTTTTCGGGGTTTCGCCAGTCTCAGTCAGACCATTAAGTCTGGTCTTCTCACTAGAATTTGAGGTCTGCACCCCATCTTTCTGCTGCTCCATCAGGGACTCTCTGTTGTGTTCCCTGTTAGGGTGGTCATTGGTGGTAGCCAGGCACCATCTAGTTCTTCTGGTCTCAGGCTGATGAAATCTCTGGTTTATGTGGCCCTTTCTGTCTCTTGGGCTGTTACTTCCCTTGTGTCTTTGGTGTTCTTCATTCTCCTTTACTCCAGGAGGTTGGGACCAACTGATACACCTTAGATGGCCGCTTGCAAGCTTTTAAGACCCCAGACACCACTCACCAAAGTAGGATGCAGAACGTTTTCTTAATAAGCTTTGTTATGTCAGGACATTTCTTAAGACAAAAGTTAAGATACGTTTCTGAAACAATTTTAAAAAATTAAGGAGTGTTAGAAATAATAAATTATTAAAACATGCTTACGTTACTTCAAATCTCTCCAGAAAATTAACCTCTTAGTTTCTGTTATATGGTCAAACACAGGTAGTCCCTGACTTACAACGGGGTTCTGTTCTGATGACTCCATTTTAAGTCGGTTCTGATGTAAGTCAACTACCTCTTTTTTTTATTTTTATTTTTTATTATTGTTGCTTTTTATTATCACTATTTTTATAAATCCAATCTTTATTTGTCTTTAGGGGTTGGTATGAAAATGATAACGTCAGCAAATTACACACTGCAACATTGTATGTAATACATATTACTAACAATAAGATGTACAAAAAAAAATGACAGTCGTAAGTGCAGTTCGTCATAACTCTAATACATCACAAGTCAGGGACCACCTGTAAGATAATTTGTATTATTTTAATAAAGCATTTTTAGTAGTAGAAAGGGAGAAGTATGAAAATCTGCCCAGATACTACATGATGGTTCTGTGCCCTGCTGGGGAAGATCAAGAGGCAGTCAAATCAGGGCCCAGTTGGCCCTGCTGAGCCCCAGAGAGAATCTAAGTCAGCGTCTATACCAGAAATAAAGCATCAAGGCCAAAATTCTGGACAGAATTCAGGATGGGAGAATAGTTCAAGACTGATTTGAAAACTAGGGAGTCTGCTTTTTATAAATGGCTAACTGTGTGAGGAGCAGCAGAGCTGGAGGTAAAAAAGGGTGTTGTTAGGTGCCATCAAGTCGTTTCTGACTCATAGCAACCCCATGTACAACAGAAGAAAACACTGCCCGGTCAGGCGCCATCCTCACAATCATTGCTGTGCTTGATGAGCCCATTGTTGCAGCCACTGTGTCAGATCATCTCGTTAAGGGTCTTCCCCCCTTTGCTGACCCTCTGCTTTACCAAGCATGATGTCCCTCTCCAGGGTCTGGTCCCTCCTGATAACCTGTCCAAAGTATGTGAGTAACCTTGCCAATTCTGCAGGGCTGAGCATATTTCTTTCAATTGTTCTGCCCAGCTGTAAGAGCCTAATGGTTCTATGTATTTGTACCACAGCCCTCCTGTGGCAACCCTGAATTGCAGGCAGAGTGCCTAAGTGGAGATAGTGGGCCTGTAAAGTTCTGGCCTAGAATTTCCAACCTTGTAAAAAGAAAGCAAATAGAAGAAAAGCTAAAAAAAAAATCTGGAGACTAATCATCTGGCCTAGAAAATGAGTGAACCCTTGTTATTAAAACAAACATGTGAGCTTTAATATAAAAAAAGAAATTAGAGATGGGTATGGATAACCAAGTCACCTAGTTTTGTTTTTTTGTTTTTTTTTTAAGGAAAATTCCATAGATTAACAAAATCACCTTGGGGCAAATTACAAAGAAGTTACAAACACACTGAAAAGAGGGTTTATATTCAGCAAAATTGTCCAAGTTTTCCCATCTTTCATGTTCTCCCAAAGAATTTAGTAGAGTACATCTAGTAGGGTGAATGCTTAATAAATGTCTATTGAATAACCAAGCCAGTAATTGAGTAATTAAAAGAATGAGTTCACCAGTGAAAAAACTTATTTTCCCCAGGCTTCAGCCACAGATAAAAATTCAGTCTGCCCAAAGGCTATTTATAACCACTGGCTCTCTATTTAACCCAGATTTGCTGAAGGAGTGGTCATATAAATTGCCTCCAGGGCTCACCACAGCCGTTTCTTAAAACTTTCGTTCGTATCTGCCTTCTACTCTGACAGTGACTGAAGTGGTGCTCTTC
Organism: Trichechus manatus latirostris; assembly: GCF_000243295.1. Lineage (NCBI taxonomy): Eukaryota > Metazoa > Chordata > Mammalia > Sirenia > Trichechidae > Trichechus > Trichechus manatus. The sequence goes on from NW_004444061.1 coordinate 918,846, forward strand.
CAGGCCACTGATAACCTCCTCCTCTAAATTCAAGGGTTTTTTTTCTCAGTCCACATTCACCTTTCTGAAGCGTTTGGTAGACTTGAACACAATCTCTTAAATTTCCTAATCTTTATAATAGTAGTAATTATGAATCTTATGATGTAATTAATGTGTGCTTGAAATATAACTTTTTTTTTTTTTTCTGTAACTCAATTTAATATACATTTGAGTCTCCCTTCTGCTAAGGTTGTAAAAATGTCATCTCATTCAGTTTGGGATTTCTTCCCTTTTTTCCAGGTGTTGTGTCTGTTTCTGGGTTACATACAAAGTCTCAAAGCATTGCAGGAATTGGGGAGATCTTGGTCCTTGGCCATCCAGTGCGCCCACTGGTTTCCACTGAGAGGTAGATGACTCTGTCTTGCCTTAAGCGTAGTCCACGAAGATCACTGTTTATTTTCCTTTGCTCATGTGCCTAAGACTGCTTCAGATCCTGTTAACCTTCTCTGCCACTACAGAGCCATTCTTAGGTGTACTAGCAGTCTTTAAGCCTATCTCAGTCCCTATCTCATCACACAGCCATTTCTTCTCTAGAGTTTTCCTGCCTTGCCAGGGCTTTACCTAGGAAGCAAGGCAAGAAGGTCTTTGCATTTCAGTCTTATAAATTAGGGGTCATGTCATCTGCCTTGAGGATCAGCTGACTGGGGCAGGGAGCAGGGTCTTCTTTTCTAGGGTCCTATGGTATCAGTTTACAACTTTTGATCCTCCCTGATCCCAACCTAGAGAATCTTTAGAGGATCTAGGAAAAGAATCAACTTTGTGTTTACTCCTAGTAAATACAATTTGCCCAGTTATTGTCTGCACCATAATGCTCAAAGCCTATTTTGAAACTCAAAAGCCAAGAATTGATTTATTTTTTTGCTGTCTGTTTTATCTACTTTATTAGGTATGTGTGCATATCTGATTATGTCCTTAGGAAATTTCTTTGAAAGCAAAATTACTGAATTATAAAGGGTTTACTCAATGCATAGCAATAGTGCCCTCTAGAAAAATTATACTAGTTTTTATGTATTGTTATAATTGTTCTATTTTATTATTGGTTATTGTTGTTAATTTCTTACAGTGCCTAATTTATAAATTAAACTTTATCATAGGCATGTATGTATAGGACAAATCATAGTATATATAGTGTTCGGTACTATCAGTTGTTTCAGGCATCCACGGAGGTCTTGGAACGTATCCCGCATGGATAAGGGAGGACTACTGTATATATTTTTTGGTGTTTAAGGCCCCTAAATATGAAGTCTAAGATAAATCTGCCTCATACCGTATTTGGCTTTGAAACTGTTAAGTGTTTTGCAAAAAACTAATGTTATTTGGAGATACTTGCAGGAGATACATGACAAGATAAAAGATATGGTTTTCAAATCAACTGATTTATGTTCAAGTCAAAATAATTAATTTTTGAAAATTTTGCTAGTGATATTATCAGGCATATGGCTAGGTTGGTTATCAAAGTTCTTACTTAATACAGTTGTCAGATAAATTACAGTTAACTCTGCATTTCAGATTAACAAAGGATAGATTTTTTTTTTTTTAAGTATAAGTAAGTCCCAAGTATCATATGGGACATGCATATACTAAAAGTTATTCATTGTTTATTCGAAATTCAGATTTAACTGAGCATCCTGTATGTTTATTTGCTAGGTCTATCCATCATGATACTTAGGGTATTCCATTCATGTGTTTAAAACACCCAGACTACAATGAAGTTAAATTTCTGTGATTGGTTAGAAATCTTTTAGAGGTGCTGCTTTCTGGCAGTCCAGAAAAGTCCTCAAGGATTGGTTTCCAAGGGAAAAGGGTAGTTGGCCTTTTGATCATTCCACAGCTACTTACTCCTCCACTGTCTGAAGTCAGAAACAAGAAAGAGTCACGAACTTCAAGTTAAATCAAGTAGTTGGGGATAAAGATAAGACTTGGAAAATTCACAAAATAAAGATTCAGGTTTGAGTAACTTTGCAAAGTGCCTCTCAAAAAATATAAGCGTGCGTACCGTCGAGTTCCATTTGTCATGCTTTCTTGAAATTTCAACCTTTGGGATTTTAATCTGGTACTATTTTCAGATTTGTCTCTTAGGGAAAAGAACAGTGAAGGGCTCCTCTTCAAGAGATGTCTTTCATGTCATTGATTGTCTTTCAGAGTGTGGAAGGAGAACACCATGAGAAGGCTGTGGAACTACTCAAGGCTGCTAGGGACAGCGTCAAACTGGTGGTCCGATATACTCCGAAAGTCCTGGAAGAAATGGAAGCTCGATTTGAAAAGCTACGGACAGCCCGGCGCCGGCAGCAGCAGCAATTGCTAATTCAGCAGCAGCAACAGCAGCAGCAGCAACAAACACAGCAAAATCACATGTCATAGGTGAGAAGTGCCTTATTCTACAAGGAAATGGTTTTTCTTTATATAGTTTCTTAGACAGCTGAAAGAGAATCACTGAATTTAATAATCCAAACAAAACCAATCAAACACACAAACACACACAGAAAAACCAATTATCTCAGAGCACCTGGTGGATTCGAACTGCCAACTTTTTGGTTAGTAGCCGTTGCTCTTAACCACTGCGCCATCAGGGCTCCGTAAACAAAATAGTTGCTTATTTTATGTCATTTAGTCATATTTTCCCCAAATATAAGATATTTTGGAAGACAATAGACTTTGGAAGGGTAGGTACAGACTATATGATAGCTTTATACAAATTACAAATAAAACAGCCTCTGTACAGACCCAGATCCTCAGGTACATTACTAGGTGAGAAGAGTGTGTGCTGGATTCCATCCCCCACTCACCTCCTTGGTCCGTTGCCTTTGCAGAATGTACAAATGGCAAAACTGAATATCACCTCTAAACCAAAAAAAACTAAACCCATTGCCATCGAGTTGATTCAGACTCACAGCAACCCTATAAAACAGAGTAGCACTGCCCCCATAAGGTTTATTTTCTCATAGTTTAGGAGGCTAGAAGTCCAACCAAATTCAGGATGCTAGCTCTGGGGAAGGCTTTCTCTCTCTGTTGGCTCTGGAGGAAGGTCCTTGTCTGTTTTGAGCCTTTGCTCCTGGGCGATCTTCATGTGGCTTGGCATCTTGTCTTTCCTCATCTCAGCTTAAAATAGATTGACTCAATATACACTCTACACTAATCCTGCCTTATTAACAGAGACAACCCATTCCCAACTGGGATCATAACCACAGGTATAGAGGTCAGGATTTATAACATATTTTGGGGGTACGTAATTCAATCCATAATAGATGTCTTTATCTGAAATCACATACCATTGGAAAAAGCACATTTATTTCACAATATGTATCATTCAGTACTGCTGTGTGTCAGGCAGTGTTCAATGGGCTACAGAAACAGCATAAACAAAGTAAAGTCCTTGCTTTCATGGTGCTTACATTCTGGTTGAAGGAGATAGTTAATAAGCAAACCAAGAAGTAAATAAAAATACCTAATTGGAATCAGCGCTTTGCCGAGTTAAAATAGTGTTTTGATAGAGTGGCTAGGTGACTGCTTTAGATTGGGTGATCTGGTAAGATCTCAAGAACCCATTGCCCTCGAGTTGATTCTGACTCATAGTGTAGAACTGTCTCACAGGGTTTCCAAGGAGCAGCTGGTGGATTTGAACTGCCACCCTTTTGGTTAGCAGCTGGGCTCTTAGCCACTGCTCCACACCTTTAGAAGGAGATATTAAGCTGAGACTGAATGACAAAGAGGAGCCAGCCTTGTGGTGAGCCAAGAAAAACATAAGACGAGGAGGAAACAGTAGCCCTAAGGGAGGCATGAGCTATGTGATGTTTGAGAAAGAGAAAAAAAAAGTCCAGGTAGTTAGGGAACAGTGATTGAGAATGACCCAAAATGCAAACCCACTGCCGTAGAGTTGATTCCAACTCATAGTGACCCTGTAGGACAGGGTAGAACTGCCCCATAGGGTTTCCAGCACTGTAAATCTTTTCGGAAACAGACTGCCACATCCTTCTCCCACAGAGTGACTGGTGGGTTCGAACCTTTCAGTTAGCAGCTAAGTGCTTTAACCACTGTGCCACCAGGGGTCTTTTTGAGGACAGTAGTGTATTATAAGGTGAATGAGATAGGTGGGGGCTAGTCACAGAGAGCTTTGTAAGCCACTGAGGAAAGTGAGATTTTGTTGCAATAGAAGCCCAGGTTTTTAAAGACATGATCTGATTTGTATTTTAAAAAGAGTGCTGTGGTTGGTATGGAGGGAATGGATTATCACACTGTAAAAGCGGAAGCAGAGAACAATTATGAGGCTATTATATAGTCATTCAGGCAAGGGATGATGGTGCCTTGGACTAGGATTCTGTACTTAAGATGGAGTGATAGGAATGGATGGATATGGACGAGCCATTTTGTCCATAACTTTCTCCTCTGTTATCCATGCCAAATATAAAGGTCATATACTTTACAGAATTCATTCAGAGGTCTTTTTGGTAATAATGTCATTGTTGTTGTTAGGTGCTGTTGAGTCAGTTCCGACTCATAGTGACCCTGTGTACAACAGAACGAAACACTGCCCAGTCCTGTGCCATCCTCATAATCATTGTTATGCTTGAGCCCATTGTTGCAGCTGCTGTGTCATTTGGTAATAATAACAATCCATTATTCTTCAGTCAAACATTGACACTCTTTCCACTAACTAGTTCTTTTTTTCTTCCATCCTCAATAATACAGACTTCTACCAATTTTCCTGATTGGTTTACCACACTGACCCATAGTAAAATTGTTCAGAAGTGTTTTAAAAGAAATGTTGCCACTGAGACTTCTGAAATCTTAGTAAAAGCTTTCAATATTATGCTTATTTAATCATCTTTGGAGGTATAGAATGTGGCCTTAAATATTCGCTGGGCCATGTACTTAATTCATTTCTCTAGTCCATCAATCTTCATTAAATCATCTCACAGTTTCCTATTGTCTCATACCAAAGACCAACTTTTTTTTCTTTTTTTTTTAATTATTGTAAAAAAATAAAGAACACAACATTTGCCAATTCAAGATTTTTCAATGGTACATTCCAAAAAAATCAATTACATCAGTCATATTGTGCACCCATCACCAATTTCCATGGCCAAATTCCTTAGACACCACATCCTCTTGTCCCTGATATCCCTAGTTAAACTCTAATCTCTATATATTTGCCTATTCTAGGTATTTCATATTAGTGAAATCATACAATATGTCTCCTTTTGTGATTGACTAATTTTATTCAGCATAATGTTTTCAAGGTTCATCCATGTTGTGGCATGTAATTAAAGACATTTAAAAACTATGTTTTTATTCCTTGCACGGGATATGGTAGAGCTCTATTTAAGTAAACGTGAAATTTATATTTATGCCTTCCGGGATAGCACTTGTAATACATACAATCACAGCCCCTTGAGATGAAGTAGTGCCCATTTCAAGTGCAAGTAAAATACAACCAAGTCATGTCATCCATGGATTTTATGGTGAATTCAGTCAAAGAGGCCTACATTATCTCTTGTTCAGCTTTTAATTAATCAGATTTTTGAGGATTAAATGAGATTTGTTACACTTGCTAACTCATACTAAGATTCCTTCTGGGAAGAGATTTGAAGCTAATTTGACCTATTTGCTTGGAACAAATCTCTAATTTTTCCTTCTTTTTTTTTCTCTTAAGTTTGACCAGGCTACCAAAACCAGGTAGAGCGAAATACTTGTCAGATATGGTTTTGTTGTGTATCAGATGAAATATAGTTTCTGTTTTCTAACTTTGAAATAATTATATTTTTCTGAGATAGGTAAGTTATCGAGTAGCTAGCGATGTGGAAATGGTAGATAACAAATGGAAAATAGGTTACATACAAGTAGGATATGGAGAAGTTGCCTCTTGAGCCTAATTTTAATTTTAAACTCTACAGAATTAAAACTATATTATACTTCCCCCAACCTCTATAACACAAAATTTGATAATCAAGAAGAATAACTTATATTTCTTAAAATGTAAAAGATATGATCACTGTAAAACTATATGATAAAAATATAAACAGAATACAATTTTTTCTTCATGCTATACTTAGCTTTTTTGAGAAAGGATGTTATATTTATTTAGTTTTAAGTATCTAAGTTTTAAAATGTGAATTCAGTGACATCCATATTTCATCTGTTGTTGTTGTTAGTTGCCAGCAAGTTGATTCTGACTTGTGGTGACCCTAGATTCCCAAAAAATAAAAGGAAGAAGGAAGAAAAACTTTTCTTGAAAAATCAGTATTCTGAGGAAGTCATGACCAAAATCTTTAGCTTCCCTGACCTCTTATTGCTAGATCTAGGATGGAGGATTCATTTCATTCAAAACCAATGCTAGATTCTAACAGATTTGCAGAGTAGCTGGAGTTTGCCAGTGGCCTCACCGACTTCCTTTTCCTCCTTCTCGAGGTCCCCATTTCCTTTATTTTGTCCACTGCTGACTATACCTTCCATTAAGACTGACGCAGCCACAGTCATGATGATCTGATCCAGGGAATCACTACCAGAACTGCCATCCCAGTCAATGAGACGACCAGGTCCTGAAGGATGATTCTGATAAAGCGAATCCAAGGAACCCAGTGTTACCGAGCAAAAACTGGACCAGAAGTAGTAAACACAATGCTGGCTAACATTTATTCAGCAATCAGTATGTGACGAAAATTCTTCTAAGAACTTCATATACTAAATTACTTAAGCTTCACAGTAACCCTATGAGGACTGGATACTATTTTTAATCTCATTTTGAATTAAGAAACTGAGGCGTAAGGATCTATACAACATTTTACAGCTAGTAAGTGGTGCCTGGTGGTACAGCAGTTAAGAGCTGTGGCTGCTGACCAAAAGGTCGGCAGTTCTAATCCACCAGCTGCTCCTTAGAAGCCCTAGGGGGCAGTTCTACTCTGTCCGTAGGGTCGCTATGAGTCGGAATCGACTGGACGGCAACGGGTTTGGGTTTGAGTTAAATGAAAAGGCCAGGATTCAAACCCTGGAAGGTGAGTTTCAAAACCTCATGCTTTTAGCCATTCTACCACACTGTCCCTTTGTTCAATGGAACCTACTTTTTCATAGCCTTACCCTATACCTTATACACACTCATGTGAGTTTTCTGGGAAGTCAGTTCTGGCCACTGATATCTTTATCTGGGTCTCACCCTGCCTAGAGTTAGCGTTACCCAACTCACCTCCAAAAACAGAACTCTATATTTCAAAGAACCTCATCAACATTGCTATAAACTATGTTAGCAAGGTAATTAGATCAATAAAACCACTAATATGAAAAAGAGGCTTTTATTTCCATAAAAATTATCTATAAACTATTGAATTGAGGAAAATAATAAGAACATTTGGTGCAGGTGATTCTTCTTAATGGGTCTTTCATTGACCCATGTTTTGGCTGTCCAGTGCTCTCACAGCTGCTGGTATGTATTTCAGGCCTATTACCCCTCTGGATAGATAAAGAGACCCAAATTCTTAACAAAGCTTATCTGTTCTGAGTCCCATTCTCTCAGCAGTCATGTTCTCTGTTTTCCAAGGGAACATATAGCTATAAGATTGATTAATTCATTAGGAACTCAATCTTTGGAGCTCTGCTTAATGGCTAGGTGACCTTAAGCAAGTTATTCAATCAAAGTTTTAGTAAAATGGTCTGTAAAAAAAACAAACCTGTTACCATCGAGTCAATTCTGACTCCTAGCGACCCGATAGGACAGAGCAGAACTGCCCCACAGGGTTTCCAAGGAGCAGCTGGTGGATTTGAACTGCCAATCTTTTCATTAGCAGCTGAACGCTTAACCACTGTACCACCAGGGCTCCTAGTGGCATTAAATAAGAAAAAGTATGTAAAACCTTTAACCAAAGGTATGGCAATTAGCACTGAGTAAATTCTAGCTAGCTAGCTAGCAGTAGTAGTAGTAGTGGTAGTATAGTAGTTAAAAGGTTAATGCTTTTATATTATATCTTGCTAGGTGATGCTGAAGAAACACAGTAGCCTACTCTGTAGGTCTCAGGGGTTCTGCAGAGGTGCCTTAGGCAGAGCTTTAGGTCTGGCAATGGGAGAGGTTTAGCACAGAGTAGAGATTACTAGGCCCCTCACTTTCACATCAACCAGAGCAATTTTGTTCAAAATCTGTTTTGTACGTTGTACTCTGCATTCAGTAAAAGGAAAATATCAGTAGCATTAAAAACATATTGAAGACCACGGTTCTCTCTGAAAGAAATGGCTCTGTAACAGTAGAAACAAAAAACAATTGTCTGGTAATCGACTCTGACTTACGGCGCACCGTATGGGTCAGAGCAGAACTGTGTTCCACAGGGTTTTCGATGGCTGATTTTTCAGAAGTAGATTGACAGGCCTTTCTTTTGAGGCACCTTCTGGTGGACTCACACTTCCAGCCTTTCGGTCAGCAGCCAAGCATATTAACCATTTGTTGGGGGATGCCTTAGTCATCTAGTGCTGCTATAGCAGAAATTCTGCAAGTGCATGGATTTCACAAAGAGAAATTTATTCTCTCACAGTCTGCTGTTGTTAGGTGTCACAGAGTCGGTTCCAACTCATAGCAACCCTGTGTACAACAGAATGAAACATTGCCTGGTCCTGCATCATCCCCCTATTGTTACGCTTGAGCCCATTGTTGCAGTCACTGTGTCTATTCATCTCATTGAAGGTCTTCCTCTTTTTGGCTGACCCTCTACTTTACCAAGCATGATGTCCTTCTCCAGGGATTGATCCTTCCTCATAATATATCCAAAGTATGTGAGAAGTAGTCTCACCATCCTTACTGCTAAGAGCATTCTGGCTGTACTTCTTCCAAGACAGATTTGTTCATTCTTTTGGCAGTCCATGGCATATTTAATATTTTTTGCCAAAACCACAATTCAAAGGCATCAATTCTTACTTGGTCTTCCTTATTTATTGTCCAGCTTTCCAGTGCGTATGAGGTGATTGAAAACACCATGGCTTGGGTCAGGAACACATTAGTCTTCAAGGTGATAACTGTGCCTTTTAACACTTTAAAGAGGTCTTCTGCAGCAGATTTGCCCAACGCAATGCATCATTTGATTTCATGACTGCTGCTTCCATCGGTGTTGATTGTGGATCCAAGTAAAATGAAATCTTAGACAACTTAATATGATGTTACTTATTGGTCCAGCTGTGAGGATTTTTGTTTTCTTTATGTTAAGGTGTAATCCATACAGAAGGCTGTGGTCTTTCATCTTCATCAGTAGGTGCTTCAAGTCCTCTTCACTTTTAGCAAGCAAATTTATGTCATCTGCATATTGCAGGTTGTTAGCCATCCACCAATCCTGATGCCACGTTCTTCTTCATATAGTGCAGCTTCTCAGATTATTTGCTCAGCATACAGATTGAATAAGTGTGGCAAAAGGATACAACCCTGATGCACAACTTTCCTGACTTTAAACAATGCAATACCCCTTGTTCTGTTCAAACAACTGCCTCTTGGTCTATGTACAGGTTCCTCATGAGCACAATTAAGTATTCTGGAATTCCCATTCTTTGCAGTGTTGTCCATAATTTGTTATGATCTGCACAGTCAAATGCCTTTGCATAGTCAGTAAAACACAGGCAAACATCTTTCTGGCATTCTCTGCTTTCAGCCAGGATCCATCTGACATCAGCAATGATATCGCTGGTTCTATGTCCTCTTCTGAATCCAGCATGAATTTCTGGCAGTTCCCTGTCAAAGTACTGCCGCAAACACTTTTGAATGATCTTCAGCTAAATTTTACTTGTGTTATATTAATGATATCATTAATGATAGCATTTGGTTGGAGCACTCTTCTTGGGAATAAGCAGAAATATGGATCTTTTCCAGTCAGTTGGCCAGGTAGCTGGTCTTCCAAATTTCTTGGCATAGACGAATGAGTACTTCCAGCACTGCATCCATTTGTTGAAACATCTCAGTTGATATTCCAACAATTCCTGGAGCCTTGTTTCTCACCAATGCCTTCAGTGCAGCTTGGACTTCTTCCTTCAGTACCATCGGTTCCTGATCATACTCTGTCTCCTGAAATGGTTGAACGTTGACCAATTATTTTTGGTATAGTGACTCCGTATATTCTTTCCATCTTCTTTTGATGCTTCCTGCATTGTTTAATAGTTTCCCCATAGAATCCTTCAATATTGCAACTCAAGGCTGAATTTTTTCTTCAGTTCTTTCAGCTTGAGAAATGCTGAGCCTGTTCTTCCCTTTTGGTTTTCTAACTCCCATTCTTTGTACATGTCATTATAATACTTTACTTTGTCTTCTCAAGCAGCCCTTTGAAATCTTCTGTTCAGCTCTTTTACTTCATCATTTCTTCCGTTTGCTTTAGCGACTCAACATTCAAGAGCAAGTTTCAGAGTCTCTTCTGACATCCGTTTTGGTCTTTTCTTTCTTTCCTTTCTTCTTAACGACCTCTTGCTTTCTTCATGTATGATATCTTTGATGTCCTTCCACAACTCATCTGGTCTTCTGTCATTGGTGTTCAACATGTCAAATCTATTCTTGAGATGGTCTCTAACTTCAAGTGATGTCTTAGTCATCTAGTGCTGCTATAACAGAAATACCACTGGTGGATGGCTTTAACAAAGAAATATTTATTCTCTCACAGTCTAGTAGGCTAGAAGTACAAATTCAGGGCATCAGTTTCAAGGGAAGACTCTCTCTCTGTTGGCTCTGGAGGAAGGTCCTTGTCACCAACCTTCCCCTGGCCAAGGAGCTTCTCAGGCAGAAGGACCACGGGTCCAAAGGACCCACTCTGCTCCTCGTGCTGCTTTCTTGGTGGTATGAAGTCCCCCCTCTCTGCTTGCTCCCCTCTTTTTTTATTTCTTGTAAGGTAAGAGGTGGTGCAGGCCACACCCCAGGGAAACTCCCCTTACATTTAATCAGGGATGTGACCAGAGCAAGGGTGTTACATCCCACCTTAATTCTCCTTAACATAATCTAATCTTGCCTCATTAACCATAGGCAGAGATTAGGATTTACAACACATAGGAAAATCACATCAGATGACAAACTGGTGGACAATCATACAATACAGGGAATGTCAGACTGACGTTGAATGGAACAGAGATAGAATTTCCTCCCTTGTGGGAGGAAAGACAGGCCTAATGTCTGCTTCAGAGAGGAGATGTTAGTGCTTACAGCTCATCAAGGAGAGGCTTTGCAGGCTTGTATCTCAACAAAAGCACTACTAAGCGCCCTAAGGGTCATAATATAAAGGTTATCTGTTATTTGCCTTCCTGAAGAAAAGTATAGTCATCTGGAAATAGGAGTAAGAAATGTTTTATATTTGAAATATTTCCAAAATGATGTTCTTTATTTCATTTTTAGAAATAACCTTGGTTTTTCCATTCTCATTGGATAATTTTTTCCTTTGCAAACAGCAAATGATTTTTTTATATGTGTAAAATCGTGCACGAATGATAGTGCTCACAATAATCCTTGCTGTTCTCACATAGCACATGCTTTTGATATTTTTAGCATATTGTAGTTGACAAATGAATATTAATGACTGATTTCTCTTTACCTTTTTTCCCCCTTTCAGGTCCTTGAGGGAAAGCTACCTGATCAAACATCTGATAGTCACAAATTTGAAACCCTGCATCAGAATCCCAGCTCATAGTAAAAGGAAAAGACAACACCACTAATTATACCTGTCAAGAAGCTGTGAACATGTGGTGTATAAATTCTTATACCAAGGCAACTCGACACCTTCATTCTCTGGGCCTGAACTCCCGTTGCTCACGTGCTCTTTACACACACAGGCCTTCCACTCACTGCAGTGGGAATTCTCAGTGTGTAAGGGAGAGGTTTTCCAGTCTGCAGACTGAAAGGGTATAAAAAGAATAAAGTCCATGACTTTTGAATAAATCGCTACGGCCAGGATTAAGTGAATCTTTGGTCTATAGCTTTTCCAGAGATTAACAAACCCCTGTTAGGCTATAGTTCAAACTGCATCAGTTCAAGGTTGTTGCCACTTAAAAGAAACCTGCACGTTCCCCTCACCCTGATCTGTTCCACGTCCATATTGCTGCGTTGTTTGAATTGGAATTCCAATTTTAGTTACAAATTCAACCTTTAGCCCCCTCTTGAAAATGGCAAGTTATCATACTATATCTATACTCTATTCAGGTTCTAAAAGCAATTGGCTTTTTATTTTGGTGTTTCCTCAGATTTTATTATGTATTAATAGAGTAGGGCAATTTTAGCTCAACTTTGAGTTTGTTAGAAACTAGGATAAAGAACTCTAGTACTGTATTTTTTATTTAAGGATTGCTTGTATCTATTAATTCTAACAGAATATCATATATATTTATTCCACACAATATATATTATCAAAGAGTATTTGTTACAAATTTAGGTTCTTTTCTTACCATGTGTTATGAATTCGGTAAGAGACTATTAGCAAAGGACCTAGCTTCATTGAACTGATCCTCATATGATACATATAAACCTGCTCTCCATATTTTTTGTTGTTGTTGTTAAGTTTTACATTTTTTGATTGATAAACTCTCGAGAAATCCTATCTCTTTCTACCTACACTGATGTGCTGTCTTAAAACTCTATTTGATATAGTACAGCTTAAGTCTTTACAAAACCAAATTATAATACATATGAGTGTGTATATATAAATGTCTATGTCATACAAAGTTTAGATCAGTTTCCCCAAATATAAACTGGGTATTCTTGGCACTCTAAGACCAAAGTATTATTCTTATTAAAATTAGGCCTTGGAAACCAGTGATATCAATACTGTAAAAGAACAGATATTGCTTCCTTTAGAGGAAAAAGATACCAACTTCATTATACATATTCACGTAGGTAAATAAACAATGAAACACCATCTTTCAGGGAAGTATCATTTACCAGAAAATGATCTGTTTAAAGCCACTTAGAATTTTTTACTTATGGTAAATCCAGACAAATAAGTCAGTTTTACTTTATAAAATGAATAGGAAGCAATAATTATTTGGGCACTTAAATACCTGAAACACAAAAATGTACCTGACAAAAGAATAAATGCCCAGCTGAAATATTCAAAATAAATGATTAAAACTGAGGCAAATATTTGAATAGCCCCTTTTCTCGAATGCAGAAATTAATTCCCCAGGATACAACAAATTGGACATTTCAGACAGTCCCCCAAATAAAGCAAAACCATTTGGAACTATCCAGCACATTTTATTTTGTCCCGTTGGATAGGATTGTTGTCAATGCCAGGTTCTCCTGCTCTTCATAGTGGGTCACTCACCAGAGGACAAACGGTAACAAAACTAGGAGGTACACCAATTTCAACAATGTCCTGCTGTGGTGACAGATTCCCATCCTTCAAAACATACCATTTTTTACTAGAGAAACTTGGGTGTGCGAACTCTGAATGTTGTGTAAAACAGATTTACAAAGGAGAGAAGCATGGTGAAAGGGAGTGAATGGAGATAACATGAGTATTATTCAGTTTGAAAGCGGTAGTTCCCATTTTTATAAGAAAAAATCCATAAAGCATATATATTTTTTAGTTAATCATTTAACAAAGAAATATTAAAGCTATTCAGGCAATGCCACAAGGTTCTCATAAAGGGAAATTTACACCCTTGTAATGAGAAAATGGTCATCTCAGCCATTTCAATACATTGTATGAATGCGAAGCTTAATGTGAGGATGTTTTTATTTAGCAGTAAGTTTTAAAATTGAAGTAATCCATATACTTTCATACCAATATAAATATTGTTATGGTGTTACAGAAGCAACTATCAAAGGAGCAGATGCTTTCTGTTTGTGTTTTATAGAAGTCTTTGCTATTTTATGCCTCACTTGCTTAATGTTAAGTGCTGATAAATGAATTCCAAGTTGTTTAACGAAGTGAAGAAGTAGCATCCATCACAACTACGGCATCTAAGCACAGATTACATGTCACAGTGATCATATATAAATGACCAGCAAAATGGCCAGTTTTCACAGTAAAAGTTCTAGTTTGTTTATATTTAAGCCTTCCCCTAAATTTTTGATCAGAATTAGGCATCCCAGAGAATTAGGCCCCCTGTGGATCTCTAAGCTTCACTGAAGTCAGGGGTTATGGAAAAAAAAAAAAAACACCACAATTTGTACTAATGCTCTTTGTTATTAAAAATCATAGTAGAGCCCAAAATCATATTAAAATAAAGATATATCAGGTTGCTTTTACTGACCAATCTTTATATCATAAATTAGATATTGAAAGTTAAGGGGAAAAAACTGTTGTGACTCTTTATCAGTGAATTTCCTTAACTTGGTGAGTTTTAATTCTTTCCGTTGGTCAGTTTGGCTGCCAGTGGGACACATTTTTCTAAACTGTTTCCTGGTATGATATTAAGGCAAATACAGAGCGCATACTTCAGTAAAAGAAAACCCAAACCTTCTCATTGGAGCATTTACATTTTGATTTTGTTGCCATTTGAAATAGAACATCTGCAAGGAGATAATGAGCTTAAATTGCAATTGAGTTTGGAAAGAATAACAGACTTTTGTGCTTCCTCAATCATGTAATCAATAGGGAATTCTCTAGTTATATGAACTACTGCTATCTTTTAAGACAATTCTAAGATCTAAATGCAAAATCTAGCATTCAGGGGCTTTACAAGCATTCAAGGCTCTCTAAAGAACTTGGCTAGAGATTGATTACACCAATTTCCAAATGCAGTTTTCAACTGTAACAAATCAAACTAATGTTTTCATTTGACTCAGCTGTGCTGATTGGACTCCAAAACGGTAGAATATTTTGTCTACATTATTTTAAACATCTACGGATATTTGTGGGTGTGTGAATGATTCCTGAATCTCTCATATTTACTTAGTTTGTGTTTGTCATATAGACACAGCCTGTTAGTAAGGACAGACTTAGACAACGTTGTGAAGTAAAAAATCAATACTCTGAAGATTCAGGGAGGCCAGCATATAACAAGAGCTACCAAAACACGCATAGTCCCACCCATCTGGACCCTCTCTAAATGACAAACTCTGTGAGAAAAAAAGCTGTGACTGCCTTGTTGACTGCTGTATCCCTGGCATCTGGTGTAATGCCTGACAAAAATGTAGGCACTCAATATTTGTTGAATGAACAGATGATTAAATAGGTAGATGGACAAGTAATTTTGCCTGTTGATAATTTCACAAATATCACCAGTTTATATTATATGGATTGGCACTTTAATTTTCTGAACTTCATGTTAAAACCAGAATTGAGTTTTGATGAATACTTTTTAGCTATATGAATTTGGAATTCAATTGCTTCAAAGATTTCAAAGGTTTGAGGACATTCAGAAAAGAAACAATATTTGGAGATTCAGAGAAGTTTTGGAAATGAATAAAACTCAACCTTTGTAGTTCTTTATGAGAGCATATTGAATTTTTTGACAGGGGTGATCCAAACATGGAATCATTTATAAATTTTGATTCCAATATGGAATTCCATTTATACATTTTATAGAAGATTATGTTTTTTTAAGAGAAAAAGTTATATCGTCAAGAATATTATTAATTCCCTTCAAACGTATCAACACATTTCCTCTAAGTAATTCAAAGTAATTAGAGACAATATCCCCAAATTTTTTCCTGATTTCAAAAGATCACTTCTCCCTTCATATTTGATTCTTAGAATGTACCTCAGTTAAAAATTAATCGCATACTTTTAAGGCTTTTCTATGTGTTTATTCATTTAACAAATATTTATTGTGCACCTACTAGGTGCTAGGTTCTGGAAATACAAATAGATACAAGGCAGACATAGTTCCTTCATGGAGCTTACTGTGAGAAGCACTTCAACACTTACTCTAGCAGTAACTAGAGTTTACTGTCCATTGGGTCTCTTTCACATCTGATACAAAGAATAAATAAAATCCCTCACCCCCATGTAAATCATGAAGTACTCCTGCACAGTTAAAATGCTACTCAGTTTGTCCACACACCACAGTTACACCCCAGTGAGGTAGGTAAATAATACTTTATTAATAACTAACATTTATTAAGCTCTTACTGTGTTCTTATCTACTGTGCTAAGTACTTCCATGGACTAACTCATTTAATCCCTTCAACAATCAGTAGTTTCTATTTTAGGTAGAAAAACTGAATCACAGCAATGTTATGTGACTTGTCCAAGGTCACACAGCTAGCAAGTGGAACTATGATTTGAACCCATGCAGTCTAACACAAGAGTTCGTGTGCCTAACCATTATGCTGTTCTGTGGTTTGGGGGACATCATTAAAAATGATAATCCATGACTGTCTAAAATAGATGATTTACTGTATATGAAAGTATTTTGAAAATTGTAACGCAAAAAGATATTAAAGTATTACTCATACAAATCACATCAGTGGCAGAAACAGGTTTAGAACTCAATCTCATGTTAACAGCTTACTTATAAAGAATATTTCAGGCCAGAGACAGATGAAAGTACAGATCCAGAAAATTTATGACATGCTATAAATATGTTGATGACTTTTCAGAATTATATATTGATAACCACTGTGTGTATTTGGTGCTACAAAAACTGAAAGAAACAAAATCCCTGCTGTAAGGGCTTATAATAAATACACAGTGTGGAGATGAGCCAAGGATATTTCACATTTACGGGGAACGATTGGGCAATAGTACTATTTTCTCACCATTGCATGTACATCATGTTTTTCCAGTTGTTTTCATTATTTTTCTGATGGAACTGCAAAATTGTGCAGTGGTTCAACCTGACCAAAGTGGTATCATGCTGCTGGGAAGTAAAAGTATTAGACACCAGACTGGAAATATTGTCTTTATTATCAAATGACTATGTTCTTTTAAAGCATAGATATAGAGGAATTTTTAGATGCTGAAGGTATCTGAGTATTTAGACAGTAAGTTTCTTATGCTTTGCTACTCCTGACCGTACAGTGGGGTCATTCTATTGAGGGGTTAGGTTCTATAGCCAATGTGAAAGGCAACAATGAAGGTTAGTCTAACACTGTAATCAAAATCAGGAAGGTCACGGTTCACACTTTCATAGGTTAGCAGGAACTGACACCTTCTAAGGGAATAGTAAATTCTTGGCTCCCATCTCATTTGCTCGCAAGAATCATATGCATTATTTAAATTTATTATCTCTCTGTCCCTACTCTACCACAGTCAAATGAACATGGGAGGCAACTCAAATGCTGGTGGAATCAAGGAATCTTAAAACCTCTTCCCTACCTCATTATTCTTTTCTGTTATAGACTAGTTAGCTAGCTGCCATCAAGCCAGCTCTGACTCATGGTGACTTTATATACAACAGAACGAAACATTTACTGGTCCTGTATCATCCTCGTGATCAACATATTAAGAGTCCATTGTTGCTTCTATTGTACCAATCCATCTCATCGAGGGTATCCCTCACCCCTGTTGGCCCTCTACTTCACCAAACGTGATGTCCATTTCTAGCAATTGATACTTCCTGATGATGTGTCCAAAGAAAGCAAGTAGGACAATGTTCTGTTGTGATCCACAGGTTTTCATATTGGTTAATTTCAAAAGTAGGTCACCAGGACTTTCTAATTACTCTCTTTTAAATAATTAACATTTTTTTGGAGGTGGGGTCAAGGTGGTGGAGTGGTCAGACGCTCCCTGTGGTCCCTCTTACAGCAAACGCATTCATCCCTGTGTCCGTCCGCCAGTCAGCTGTGGTCCCCTGTGCTCTGCTGCCCTGAAGCCTGTCCCAGGCTGGGCATGGTGACCCCAGAGCCATCCCTGCCTACGAGCTACAGCCTCGCAGTCACCCGGACTGCTGCAGCCCCACAGTGCTGGGCCCTCGGGGATGCAGGGGTAAGGGGGATGCGGGCCAGGTGAGCCCCCCCAAAAAACAAGTAAATCAATTATATATGACAATCTATGTGCCCTGAACATCAAAGGCAAAGTTGAGGAATCGGACTGAGTGGCAGAGGGAGGGAGAGACAGTTTGGAAGCAGTGAGGAGTTGCCAGACCTGACCCAGCAGGAGCCGGCACCCTTCTGGCCAGATAGGCTGGTGTGTGCTGTGAGGCAAGCAGTGGTGCTCAGGAGAGACCGACTCAGCAGTGGAGAGTCTACTCACACCTCCAGAACCAGTGAAATGCGGCATTCAATTGCCAAAAGATAAGTACATGTGTCTGATCTACCGCACGGATCATAAAACACCCCATTTGGGAAGAACATCTCTCCCATTTACCTGCCCCTCTGCGATCTGCACTGGGTCCCGGGCTGGCTTCAGCGATTGCCCCCTGGGCTGGAAGTCAGACCCACCATGCCCTTGAGCTATTCACCCAGACATGGAGAAGGAACAAATTAACAATCAGGAAAAAAATCTGCCAGCTCCCCTAAGCCAGGAACTCAGGATAGGCACAGCTCCCTTGCCTAGGCACAGGCATAAGGGGTCCACGGATGTGAATGCCTTTCTCCCCTGCATAGACCTGTGTGGGCCAATTTCAATAGCATAGGCCCTTATTACCACAGTACAACAGGGTATATACCTGAAGCCTAAATTCAACTGTAACAGCTACGTGGTGAAGTGGCAGGTTTGTGACATTTGACACTGCTCTGCCCATTAAGCAGGGTCCTCACCCACATCAGGAGCTTGAGGACTGGTGGCTCCACTCACACCACATAGCCACCCATGACAAGGGTCCAAGAATAAGTGGTGCCTCCCAGTCCTTACAGCCAACAGCACTGGATGCTCATAGTCTGACTGCAAAATCCACCCACCTATGCACTCTAGAGATCAGGGATATGCTTTCCTCCTAGGCACTCAGGAGCAGCTGTCAGCCCACTGCGCTGCTCAGTGTGTCCCCCCGTTGCAGCCAGATACTTGTGGCTACACCAATCACCCATGCCTGTCTAGGACTGTAGGTGAGAGCCTGCACCACACACTTGGTGACCAACTACCTGGAAACAAGAGCTGAAACCATACAAGAAAAGTTAATAGAATCCTGGGCTCACATAGCTAGTAACAGATTTAATCACCTGGTAACAGGATGTTAAGCTTCAAAGGTGCCAATAATCAAACTAGTTCACGTGAGCAGCCTATTTGGGCTTATCAAAACAAAACAAGAAGCTAAGACACAGTAAGCAAATATAAAATAAATAAATATAATATTGATGGCTCAGAGAAAATAGTCAATATCAAATCACATAAGGAGGCAGACCATGATGGGTTCAGCAAGTTCCCAAAACAAAGAATCAAGAAATTTTCAAGAGGAAGAGAATTTCTTGGAATTACTGGAGGTAAAATACAAAAGATTAATATACAGAACTCTTCAAGAGATCAAGAAGGAGATCATGCAAAACACAGAACAAGCCAAGGAACACACAGGCAAAGGAATAGAAACTTAGAAAGATTAGAGAAGACATAATGACAAATTCAACAGGCTACAAGAATCCATAGAGAGACAGCAATCAGAAATACAGAAGATTAACAATAAAATTTCAGAATTAGACAACTCAACAGAAAGTCATAGGAGCAGAATTGAGACAATGGAAGTCAGAATTAGTGAGATTGAAGATAAAGCACTTGACACCAACTTATTTGAGGAAAAATCAGATAAAAGGATTTAAAAGAAAGGAAGAAACCCTAAGAATTACATGGGACTCTATCAAGAGAAATAACATATAAGTGATTGGAGTACTAGAACAGGGGGGATAACAGAAAATACAGAGAGAATTGTTTAAGATTTGTTGGCAGAAAGCTTCCCTGATATCATGAAAGATGAGAAAATATCTATCCAAGATGCTCATCAAACCCCACATAAGGTAGATCCCAAAAGACAGTCACCGAGACATAATCAAAGTTGCCAAAATCAAAGATAAAGAGAATTTTAAGAGCAGCTAGGAATAAATGAAAAGTCATCTACAAAGGCAGTTAATAAGACTAAGCTCAGACTACTCAGCAGAAACCATGCAGGCAAGAAGGCAATGGGATGACATATAAAAAGCCTTGAAGGAAAAAAATTGCTAGCCTAGAATTATATATCCAGCAAAATTGTCTCTCAAATATGATGGTGAAATTAGGGCATTTTCAGATAAACAGAAGTTTAGGGAATTCGCAAAAACCAAACCAAAATTACAAGAAATACTAAAGGGAGTCCTTCAGTTAGAAATCAATAACAACAGATAACAACCCAAGACTAGAACACAGGACAGAAAAACCAGTTATCAACCCAGATAGAGAAGTCACAAAAGTAAATCAAAGCTAAAACACTGAAAATAAGAAAACAGAGACGTCAATATGTAAAAGATGACAACAATAAAACAAAAAAGAGGGACTAAAAAATGTAATAATAGATCTTTCATACGGAGAGGAAGTCAAGGTGATATAAAGAAATAAAAGACTGGTTTAAACTTAGAAAAATAGGGGTAAATATTAAGGTAACCACAAAGGAAACTAACAATCCTACAAGTCAAAATAAAAAACAACAAAAATATAAAGACTCAGCAAACACAAAATCAACAACAATGAAAAAGATGAAAATACATAAAGAAAAATGACTCAGCACAGAAAATTGAGTGAACCAAAGAAACTGTGATCAACACACAAAAAAAGACATAAAAATGACAGCACTAAACTTATACCTATCAATAATTACACTGAATGTAAGTGGACTAAATGCACCAATAAAGAGACAGAGAGTGACAGAACGGATTAAAAAAACATGATTTGTCTATATGCTGCCTGCAAGAGAAACACCTTAGACTTAAAGACACAAACAAACTAAAACTCAATGGATGGAAAAAAATACATCAAGCAAACAACACTCAAAACAGAGCAGAGGTGGCAATATTAATCTCTGACAAAATAGACTTTAAAGTAAAAGCCACCACAAAGGATAAGGAAGGACACTATATAATGATTAAAGGATCAATACACCAGGAGGACATAACCATAATAAATATTTACGCACCCAACGACAGGGCTCCAAAATACATAAAATAAACTAAAACAGCATTGAAAAGAGAGACAGACTGCTGCACAATAATCGTAGGAGACGTCAACACACCACTTTTGCTGAAGGATAGAACATACAGAAAGAAGCTCAACAAAGACACGGAAGATCTAAATGCCACAATCAACCAACTTGATCTCA
>NW_004444061.1:941252-986354 GCF_000243295.1 Trichechus manatus latirostris
AATCAAAACTACAATGAGATACCATCTCACCCCAACAAGGCTAGCATTAATCCAAAAAACACAAAATAATAAATGTTGGAGAGGTTTTGGAGAGACTGGAACATTTATATACTGTTGGTGGGAATGTAAACTGGTAAAATCACTTTGGAAATCAATTTGGCACTTCCTTAAAAAACTAGAAATAGAAATACCATACTATCCAGCAATCCCACTCCTTAGAATATATTCTAGAGAGATAAGCGCCATCACAAGAATAGACATATGCACACCCATGTTCATTGCAGCACTGTTCACGATAGCAAAAAGATAGAAACAACCTAGGTGACCATCAGCGGACGAATGGATAAACAAATTATAGTATATTCACACAATTGAATACTACACAATGATAAAAAACAATGATGAACCCCTCAAACATAACATGGAGGATTCTGGAAAGGATTATGCTGAGTGAATTTAGTCAGTTGCAAAAGGACAAATATTGTATAAGACCACTATTATAAGAACTCAAGAAAAGGTTTAAACACAGAAAAAAACATTCTTTGATGGTTATGAGGGCGGGGAGGGAGGGAGACAGGTATTCACCAACTAGATAGTAGATAAGAATTATCTTAGGTGAGGGGAAGGACAACACACACTACAGGGGAAGTCAGCACAACTGGACTAAATCAAAGCTAGGACGTTTCCTGAATGCAACCAAACACTTGGAGGGACAGAGAAGCAGGGGTGGGGGTCTGGGGACCATGGTTTCAGGGGACATCTACGTCAATTGACATACAAAGTTCATTAAAAAATGTTCTGCATCCCAAAGTAAGTGGCATCTGGGGTCTTAAAAGCTAGGGAGCAGCCATCTAAGATGCATCAATTGATCCCAACCCACCTGGAGCAAAGGAAAATGAAGAACACCAAAGACACAAGGAAAATAGCCACATAAACCAAAGACTCCAACAGCCTGAGACCAGAAGAACTAGATGGTGTCTGGCTACTACCAATGACAGCTCTGACGGAGAACACAACAGAGAGTCCCTGATGGAGCAGGAGAAAAGTGGGCTGTAGAACTCAAATTCTAGTAAAAAGACCACACTTAATGGTTTGACTGAGACTGGAGGGACCCCGGAAGACATGGCCCCCAGACTCTCTGTTGGCCCAGAGCTGAAACCATTCCTGAGGCCAACTCTTCAGACAAAGATTAGACTGGACTATGGGGCATAAAGTGATGCTCGTGAAGACTGTGCTTCTTAGCTAAAGTAGATACATGAGACTAAACCGGCAGCTTCAGTCTGGAGGTGAGATGAGAAGGCAGAGAGGGTTAGGAGCTGGTTGAATGGACATGGGAAATCTGGATAGAAAGGAGGAACGTGCTGTCATAGTATAGGGAGAGCAACTAAGGTCACATAGCAATGTGTGTATAAATTTTTGTATGGGAAACTGACTTAAATTGTAAACTTTCACTTAAAGTACAATAAAAAAATAATAAAATAACATTTTTATTTAAAATTTAAATTTAATTTTTTTTAAATTAAACTTTACATATAATTCACCAATGGGGAAATTCAAATTTCTTACTGACAAAATCTTGTCAACTTTTATTTGTCTTCTTTTTGACATCTTGATTTCTATTAATGATATTACTTTTCTCTGTTCAAACATTCAAGCTCTAAGCTGTTTAGATTCTACCTTGGCAAAGTCTGTTGAAATATCTCCCTTTCTTTCCCACTATTCCCATTGTTTATATAAACTTTTTACTGTGACTTTTGTGAACATTTAACTTCTTCCAATTACCACAGCCTCCAATTTTCCCTATTTAGTGCTGCTAGATAGATCATCCTGAACTTATTCCTTTACTCCAAATCATCACTAAAATGAAATACAAACTTTATTAGTATGGTGTGGGAGAGGGAAGGCATTATAGTGCTTTTTCACCCACATGTGTAAAATATTAGAGACATGAAAAAAGATGATACTGAAAGCTGGTACATGGAGTGTGAAACAGAAGTCATGGGGTTCCACAACACTGAAAAGCAACACAAGTTTTGCTTCAAGATAAAAATACAAAGATAAACCAGCAGTGCTCTATGCTGAAGGTACCTACCATGACTACATCAGTTTATGACCCACCAATTCCAAAGTATTTACTTGGGATGTGTGTGTGTGTGTATGTGTGTGTGGTGGGGGTGAGGGACAACTCGCAGGGATAGACTAACATGCTAATTATGGGGAGAGGTGGAGTATAAGATGTGTGCTTCCTACCATGTAACTCTGCATTTCCAGCCCTCTTGTTCTATCTTGCTGCCCAAGTTAATCACTCCTTGTTTCTGGAAAATGGCCCAAACTCCTCTCCCTGAGTTTTTTATTATTCCTGAAATGTCTTTTTCCTTCCTCCTTCTATGCCTGACAAAATCCTCAAATTTTAAGTTCTATTTCAAATTATCCCTATTCTAAGAAGCTTTTTCTAATTTTTCCAGGTCTGATGTTATCTACCCTGTCATCAAACCCCATCGTGATATTTGTTATCTCTCTTTAGTTTTTTTCTTAGCCTGTCTTGTAGTATACCCATTTATGTCTTTACCATTTTAATTTCCCCTGCAGTTAGTAACTATGCACAGAGTGGGTGATTAATGTTTCTTAAAAGGAATTACCTCTTTACCTGTCAAATTTACAGAAAGACGTCTGGATTATTCTAGGTCTATCCTAGTTCTCTGAATCTTACCCACAGGGTTCATCAGCATTGAGAGTTCAATACCAGACACTTTTAAAAGGTAAAAAAGCCCTAATTAGTGACCACAATGATTTTCAAAAAGAAAAAGAAAGTAAAGATAAAAGTGGTAATCCCTTATCTCTTCTAATCTGATTTTTATCCCTGCACACACACACACACACACACACACAATTAATTTACCGTTGATTTATTCCCATGTATTTTGTTGCTTGTTACATGGGAGATATTGTAAGGGGTAAAACTGAGTTCCGAATCAGAAGGGGAACAAGCAAGATGTGCATCATAACACCACTTCCAATTGGACTTCTGGGGCTCTCTATTAATGAATGGTGTTACCATCTACCAGAAGTAAGAACTTACCTACTCTTCATTGGTGTCCTTCCCCACCTCCAAGCCATTATCTCAGAAGGAGTGGATTGGGGGATTAATTACTATTGCCTTGACTACTTTCGCTTACATAGGAAGACAAGATTTGACAAATTAATAGAAATCAAAACATTTCTCCAGCCTAGTCACAGGTCATGTTCTAACATGTTCTAACGAAAAGTTTTATCTGAGTATGAGTTTTACATATACTGAACATATTCACAACATCTAACTTAAACATGATATTAATTTGGTTCTTTTACCCCCAGTGATAGAAAACATAACATCTTAAAGAAAAATGCCCATGCAAAGACTAACATCTACATTTTTTCCATTCTTTAAGTTAGAATAATTACAAACAGAAGTTCAAGATACATCCTACACAAACACAACATGGTTTCAAAGAGTTTAATTGATACCTATCCAATGAATATTTTCTTCTGTGGGCTTTTATTTATTAACTTTGTTGTTGTACTTAATTGGGATATAGCAGTGAGAGGGTAGCTGGCTGTTACAGAAAAGGACCCAGAGAAAGTATGTACCTGGACTTTTTTAACACAACAGTCCAACATCTGGTTCTCAGCTTTGTAGGTCCAGGCTCACTTTTCTTTTTCCAGGACACCCAGAGAGATAGTCCTTATTAATATCTGTTTTCTCGGAATAATTATTATTATAAACCAGTTGTCTTTGAGCTGATTCTGACTCATGGTAAACACATGTGCGTTAGAGTAAAACTGCTCCATAGGGTTTTGCATGGCTTATTTTTTGCAAGTAGATCCCCAGACCTTTCTTCTGAAGTGTCTCTGGGTGGCCTCGAACCTCCAACCTTTTGGTTAGCAGCCAAGTGTGTTAACCATTTACACCACCTAGGGATCCAATTATTATTGTTGTTATTGTTGTTAAGTGCACCCCTTTCAACTCTCAGAAGTACCCTAGTTTTGAAAATGCATTATGCTGTCAATCTACCTAGAAATGATAAAGCATTGAAATAATGTTTCGTATTAACCTTCCTCAATTCAAAAGATGATTAAAATGATTCTTTTTTTGTTGGAAGTGACTAAAATTCAAACTCAGTAAAGTATGAGTGAAAAAGAGAATTAATACCTCCAAAGCAGGCCAGATTCAGAGCCTCGATGTTGATAGAATTCTTAACTTCTTACTCCTCTCTCTTCTTCAGTTCTGCTTGACTTTCCTCCATTTTGCTTGTGGCTCCTTTTCTCTCCTGCTTCAGTCTCTCTCTTCTGTCTGCTTTGCTTAGAGTCCCTTGCAGCCCCAGCATATATCCTTAATATCAGATATATCTTAATATAAAGGGAAAACAAAATTCTTTTCCTCAGACTCTGTATCTTACAGACAGATTCTGAATGGCCCTGATTGGGTCTAGTCCTTTGCTTGAGGCAAATCACAATGAAAAAAGAGGATAATTGGCCAGGACTGGCTCATATCCCCACAACTTCTGTGTGTCCCCTTTCTAGCTGCAGATGAACAGGACCAAGATGAATAGGAGACTAACAAGTCCACTGCACAGCAAGTTAAGAAGAGAACTACAAAAGGGACACATTTATTGCAATGGGATTCAGTTACAGGTGACATAACACATTACCTGAAGAAATTAGAAAAATCTTCTCAGAAGAGATGCCAGTTGAAGTAGATGTAAAAGTTGAGTGGGACAGGTGTGGAAGGAGTCTGGAATAGCATTGAGATAGACATTGATTAGAAGAGGAACATTTCCTCTATTTAAAAAAGAAAAAAAAGCAGAAAGGAGGCTTATGACTGGAAGAGGCTGCATAGGCCTGGCTCACTATTGTTTACCCCCCCATTGCTAACCGCCACATTGTCTCATGATCTTGTTTCTCCAGTCTCTACAAAAAGGTTTAAGATTAACTGATGTTCCTCCCTGGAGGGTAGAAAACAAGTGATAATGATCTAAGAATGAAAAACCAAACAAAGCACCCATCTTGTGACAAGAGTAAGCAGGATGTCGCCAGACGATCCCCAAAGACGTCACCAGATAACCTCTAAGAATACCAGTGGAAGGTTAACTCATCTAAGACATCACCACCTCAAAGAAAAACTACCATAAAAGATCCATAATCCTGTCCCTGTAAAAGACTCCAGCCGATCTCCAGTGGGGGAGATGGGTTTTTTGGAGGAATCTATTCCCCTCTGTCTCCTATATATCAATATATAATAAACATCTTGCTGCTCACCTCACCCCTGTCTCAGAATTGGCTATTGCGGCAGGTGGCTGCAATCCGCGTTATTGCGGTAACACGACTGTGTAACAAACCTCTCCAAATCTTGGTTTAAAACAAGAATCAGTTATTCATTTCTTAATTTCCAAGGTCAGCAATTGAGGCTGGGCTCAGCTGGGCGATTATGGGTTTGGCTGGGTAGGCATCCCCGTGAGTATGTTATCAGCTAAATGTCAGCCAAGCAGCTCTGCTTCTAGGGACTGGCTGACTTCCAACTTGGGTGCTTTGTCTCTTCTCCACATGGTCTCTCACTCTCCAGCAGGCCAGTTTGGCCTTGTTCTCAGGGCAGAGGTAGGAATCTGAGAGAGAGCAGAAGTTCATTGTGATTGGTACAAGCCACTTTTGCCACATTCTGTTGAGCAAAGCAAGTCACAAGGACAGCTCACATTCAAGATTTGGGAAAATAGACTCCACTTCTTGATGGGAGGAGTTTATTGCAAATGGCAGGGTATAGACAGAGAAGAGAATTGGGCCATTTTTGTAGTCGATCTACAGCAGTGATTTTTTAAAAGATACTTGAAAAAGCATCCAGGGCAAATAAAGTTATGGTTAATAATAACAGCTAATGTTAAGTGCTTACTACGTGACAAAATCATGTTGATTCTCCCGGATCCAGATTTCTGGGTCCATGGAATTGGGGTGACCCACCCAGGCCATTCATCCTTAGATGTCCTTTTGAACTTTGAAAGAACTGGTTCCCTGGAGTCACCTTCAGGCCAAGCAATAGCTTAGTAAACAGACTAACAGCGATCATTTTGCCTTAGGCATTGGGTTCTTTTGGAAAATTATCTATGTGCAACCAGCTTCTAGAAGCAGGAACTCCAGGGTCTGAATAGAGGCCACGTTTTAGGATGTATAGCGTGTCCTTAGTGATTCTGTTTCTGTAACTGATAGACCCTGAAATCCTGCTAGTGCTTTTTGATGTTATCTTCTGAGAAATTAACATAACAACAACCTATATCATCCACTTTCACTGTCCCCTCTTCAGAGCGACTTCCCAATATGGTTTGACCTTGCCCAATTCAAATCATGTCTACTCACAATAAATATATTCTATTACACTAATTTTTAGTGTTTCTCTGCACATTTAGGTTTTTGACATATGTGCCAAGCATTGTTCTAAGAGCTTCACATATGTTAACATATTTTAATTCTTGCAACATCTTTTATTTCAGAGAAATAGACTATTAATGTATGGATATTTCAGTATAGCTTAATAATAGAATAGGAATCATAGTTAGAGGGAGATCTTCCTCCTCACAGGTAACCTGAGTTCAAGGTCAGTGTGATCATTAAGGTTATGTGTCACCTTGACTGGGCCATGATTCTCAGTGGCTTGGCAGTTGTATGATGTTGTGATCACTTCCATGATGAGATCTGATATAATGTGATCATCTCCATGATGGGATCTGCTGTGAGTAGCTAATCAGTTCAAAGGGAGTTTTTTTGCGGGTGTGGACTGCATCAAATATATAAGTGGACTTTCTGGCAAGACTTGTGGGCTTTTGCTTGCTCTGAATCCTGCAGCTGCTTCCTGTTTGTCTGACCTCGGGTTCTTAGGACTTGAGCTAGCAGCTTACCTGCCGTCTTGCCTGCTGATCTTTGTATTCATAGATCTTCCCAGCCCATTAGCAAGAGCTCTGCTGTCTGACCTGCCAAAATTGGGGTTCGTCAGCCCCTGCAGCTATGTGAATCAGGAGAAGCCTCTATCCTGACCCACAAACTTGAGATGTTTCAACCTCTACAACCACGTGAGTCATTTCCTTGATATAATCTCTCTCTCTGTATATATTTATACAGTTTACTGGTTTTGCTTCTCTAGAGAACCCAGCCTAAGACAGTCAGGAATTCCCTGCTCTCTGGACTGTTGCCCCTCATCATAAGTCTACCCTACATAGTCACTGCTTGGGTTTCTAGCTGCCTGTGTGGAATGCAACAGTTAATAAGAAGGTTTCAAGTTTCTTCTACCCAAATAGAGTGCAACCTACTGAAGCAGATATAATAGGATGTTAAGAGGGAATTTTTTTTCTATTGTCCCAAAATTATGGCTAAGACATAAAGCCGAAAGCAAACTTACCATTTAACTACCATAATCTAAAGAAAGCCTTGGACTTTCTAAGAGGTAAGTAGAATTGTTCCACTCACTTCAAACCCCCTTCCCCAAACATCACATCAGCAGAGGGAGAGAGATGTGTGGGGAATGCAGTTTATTGGAAAGAAGGTTTTCCATCTCCACTTCCACTCCCATCCAGTCCAAGCCAAGTAAATGAGGGGAGTATCAGGAGAATCTCTCTTAAAGGAATGTTGGGAAAAAAACTACTAAAAACAAAATCTACTCCAGACCCAAAAATCCTCTCCACAAAAAGTAGAACAGAAAAGAAAGTTTTATCATTGAGTTAAACCAGAATGTGGTGCACCACAGGCAATCTGTTAAAGAGATTGCAAAGACAGAAAGAAATCTGACACTTCAGATAGCTAAGTGGGTACAACATTCATGTTCAGGAGATAAAATTGCTAATTTTCCAATATCTTTATGGTGGAATACCTAAAGTTATGCTAATCTTCCAGAAAACTGGAAGGTAAGGGTGTGATCGTCCTTGATGATTACATTTCAAGAGATGATTCCCAGGTCCTTGAGGAAACATCCTTGATTGACATACTTTTCAAAGATACAGAGAGACTTCAGAATTTCAATTTATCTAATGTGAATTCTGAAAGAACCTGGGAGGAGGAGAGGCTCTTCCCTTTTTTCAACAGAGAGAATTAAAGCCTCTTCTTTTCAATTCCTAAGTGCTCAGCTACTAACCAAAAGGTTGGCAGTTCCAACCTACCCAGTGGTGCAGCAGGAGAAAGACCTGACGATCTGTTCCTGTAAAGATTACAGCCTAGAAAACCACATGGGGCAATTCTATTCTGTCATATGGGGTCACTATGTCAAATTCATCGACTTAACAGCACCTAACATCAACAATATTTTCAGTTTGCATTTGTTCTTACAGGAGTGACTGCAAGAAAACATCACAGTAAGCTCCTTCCCCAGCTAGATGATTGCTGGGCTGCAGAAATCTACAGCTCTCCAACAGTGCCATTACTTTTGTAGTTGAGTGCAATGAGAGGGTTCTTAGTGGAAGAGGCTGCACAGGCCTGGCTCACTATTATTTACTCCCCATTGCTAACTGCCACATTGTCTCATGATCTTGTTTTTCCAGTCTCCATAAAAGGTTTAAGATTAACCGATGTTCCACCCTGGAGGGTGGAAAACAAGTGATAATGATCTAAGGATGAAAAACCGAACAAAGCACCTGTCTTGTGACAAGAAAACCAGGATGTCCCAGATAACCCCCAAGAATATCAGTAAAAGATTAACTCATCTGAGACACTACCTCCTCAAGGGGGAGCTAACACAAACTTCTAAGACCCATAATCCTGTCCCTATAAAAGCCTTCAGCCGATCTCCAGTGGGGGAGATGGGTTTTTTGGAGGAATCTATTCCCCCATGTCTCCCATGTATCGATATATAATAAACATCTTGCTGCTCACCTCACTCCTGTCTCAGAATTGGCTATTGCGGAAGGCGGCTCCAATCTGTGTTATTGTGGTAATATTAGGAGAGCTTGGGGTGTGTCTCCTGAGGTGTGGGGGCATACATGAACTAAGAGACAGAAGACTGGGAAGCCTCCTGCAGGGAAGCCTCCACTAATTGAGTGTGGTGCCTGAGAAGATGGGATGACTCTCTGCTCCATCCCAGTCACCTGTGGCCCTCAGGGTTCACAGAAGAGGGGCTCTACACTGCCTTTGGGTTAAAATGATGGCACATGGAAGTTAGGTTGAAGGGACATGGAGGTTGCATCAATGTCAAATTATTGTACAAGCTTCTCATTTTGCCTCTGACCAGCAGCAAACCATTTATGGACCAGAAATAGTATAAGTACCACACTTTGAGCAGCACTGCTTAAGTACACTCTGGAAAAGAATAACTTTGGATCAAATAAAAGATTGTGGTTTTAAACAGAACTGGCTTTAATTTCATAAATACAAGCAACTAAAAATTTGTGGAATCAGTCCAAGATATTGTTAAAATGATTGCAAGGGGGAATTCAACAAAACCCTGCTGAAAACAGTGACTGGAAAAAGCATTATTTTTTACCTCAAGGTATGAAGATTCTTCGATAAACTCATTACATAAAATAAGTCCATTCCATTTTCATTTTAAAGTTATTTTATTCTTTTGTGAGTGCTTATATTTGAATACAGCCTAATCATACAATCATAGAAATAGCCTTACTTCAAAATGTAATCAGTTAGAGAAACAGCCTCACACTCCCAGCTTTGGCTGGTATATAATTCAATGTCAGAAAAATTAAGTTTCCCCCACCCTCCCCCTCAAGACATAAGTAGTTTTTCTATTGGCAGATTTGCCAGAGTTTATACATAGTTTTTATTCACAATTTGACACAGTGGAATTCTGATTTCTACCAAAATGGTTAATTAGCCCAGGCTGCTGTGTTCACGCCCCTAGAAAAATCATAAACAAGGAATTTAGGATCTAACAGTACAGTAACTCCTACAGTGAGGAAGTTATCTTGGACTGGTAACTGTGTTGAAATAGAAGGAGAAGGGGAAGGCTAGTCTAGCACAGAGCACATTTGGCCTGTGAGAGGATATATTAAAGAAAATCAGCTTAAATTAAGTTAGGCTCTTGCTTCTTCCACACCTTAAGAATCCCTGAAGCCTGCCTCCTAACAACGTAAATATTCAGGAAAGCTCCAGCCTCCAGGCACAGGTATCCATCAGAATATAATCAAGGTGAGCAGGAGCTCCGCCCAGCTCTCAACCTAGCCTCGGGCACTCACACCTCCATCTGTCCCTTCCAATTCCCCCATCACACCCTCACACCCATGGTTGGTGGACAATAATGGAGGGTAGGTTGCCCTAGAGTTGACCCAGACCCGTGGAGACCCCATGTGTGTCAGAGTAGAACTGTGCTCCATAAGGTTTTCAATAGCTGGTTTTTTCAAAAGTAGATTGCCAGGCTTTTCTTCTGAGGCTTCTTTGGAGACACCGCTGGGTGGACTCCAACATGCAACCTTTTGGTTAGACACTCAGTATGTTAGCTGTTTGTACTACCCAGGAACACGGATGGTATGAACTTCTTCCTAAAGCTACTTCTGACTGGGTTTGAAGGTGGGACCAGAATAAAGAAGTTGCTTGGTGGGAAGATTCAAATGGGAACAACTGGCAAAAAATTGGATGACGCAAGAAGCATCAAAAGAAGATGGAAAGAGTACACAGAGTCACTATAGCAAAAAGAATTAGCCAACGTTTCAACCATTTCAGGAGGTAATATATGATCAAGAACCAATGGTATTGATGGAAGAAGTCCAAACTGCACTGAAGGCATTGGCAAAACACAAGGCTTCAGGAATTGACAGAAAACCACTTGAGATGTTTCAAAAATGGATGCAAAGCTGGAAATGCTTACTGTTTTATTGACTAATCAAAGGCATTCAGCCGTGTGTATCATAACAAATTATGGACAACATTGCAAGAATGGAAATTCTGAACACTTTAATTGTGCCCATGCAAAACTTGATCAAAAGGCAACCATTCAAACAGAACAAGGTGATACTCCGTGGTTTAAAATCAGAAAAGATGTGCAGCATAGTTGTATCCTTTCACCATACTTGTGTAATCTGTTCAATTATATGTTGAGCAAATAATCAAAGAAGCTGGACTATATGAAGAAGAACTCGGCATCAGCATTGGAAGGAGACTCCTTAACAACCTGTGATATGCAAATGACACAACCTTGTTTGCTGAAAGTGAAGATGACTTGAAGCACCTCCTGATGAAGATCAAAGACTACAGCCTTCAGTATGGATTACACCACAACATGAAGAAAATGAATACTCTTACAATATTCTTGGATCAACAATCAATGTCCATGGAAGCAGAGGTCAAGAAATTAAACGATGTATTTACACTAAGCAAATCTGCTGCAAAAGACCTCTTTAAAGTGCTAAAAAGCAAAGATGTCACTTTGATAACTAAGGTGCATTTGACTCAAGCTATGGTCTTTTCGATTGCCTCATATGCATATGAAAGCTGGACAATAAAAAAGGAAAACCAAAGAAGAATTGACACATTCGAATTATGGTGTTGACAAAGAGTATTGAATATACCATGGACTTCCAGAAGAATGAACAAACCTGTCTTGGAGGAAGTACAGCCAGAATGCTCCTTAGAAATGATTATGGCAAGACTTCGTCTCAATTTCTTTGTACTTGTTATCAGGAGGGATCAATCCCTGGAGACGGACATCAGGCTTGGTAGAGGGTCAGTGAAAAAGATGAAGACCCTCAACGAGATGGATTGACACAATGGCTGCAACAATGAGCTCAAACACAGCAAGGATTGTGAGGATGGTGCTGGACTGGTCAATGTTTCCTTCTGTTATACATAGGGTCGCTACAATTGGTGCCAACTCGACATCACCTAACAACTACATAACAGAAATACCACAAGTGGGTGGCTTTAAAGAACAGAAATTTATTTTCTCACAGTTAGGAGGCTAGAAGTCTAAATTCAGGACATTAGCTCTAGGGGAAGACTTTCTCTCTCTGTAGGGTTTGGGGAAGGTCCTTGTCTCTTTTCAGCTTCTATTCCTCAGTTCCTTGGCAATCTTGGCCTGTCATCTATTTTTTTGCCATCTGTGCTTCCTTTCTTCTGTGCCCAATCTTCTCTTTTATATCTCAAAAGTGAATGGTTTAAAACACACCGTGCCCTAATATAGTCTCATTAACATAATAAAGGGACTCTATTCCCAAATGGGATTATATCCACAGGTATAAAAAACCAAAACTAAACCCATTGCCATCAAGTCCATTCTGACTCATAGCAACCCTACAAGGCAGAATAGAACTGCCCCATAGGGTATCCAAGGAGGAGCTGGTAGATTCAAACTGCTGACCTTTTGGTTAGCAACCATAGCTCTTAACCACTGTACCACCAGGGCTCTCTCCACAGTTATGAACACATTGCCGTCAAGTCAATTCCGACTCATAGTGACCCTATAAAACAGAGTAGAACTGCCCAATAGGGTTTTCAAGGAGCGTCTGGTGGATTAGAACTGCTGGTCTTTTGGTTAACAGCTGTAGCTCTTAACCACTACACCACCAGAGTTCGTTAGATTTACAACACATGTTTTGGGGGAGACAGAATCCTATCCGTAAAAATGATTATAACGGATTGGTAGTGCCTGGGGCTTTTCCTTTTCCCTCTCCCTTGATATGTTAGGACCTAATTTAGATTAGGGTCTGGCTTTCACCATTCCTCCAAAGGTCATAATGAATGCAATAACTTAAGCAGATTTCAACAGCAAAAGTAAAAGGGAATTTACAATTAGGATGAAGAGTAGGGCTGTATTTCTCAGACCTCAAGGCCTTCAGGAATGCCAAGGGGACTTTCTCTGTAGTTCACCTGTAGCCTACCCTACATGTTTGCTTCTTTCATTTCTCAGCACAGACTGGCTTTTTTGTGCTTCTGTATTGTACATAGAAGACTCCATACTCCCTCACCTCTAAAAGAAGCTTACAGTTCTCTAAATAACAATTGCACTTTCCTGCAGAAGGAATGGTAACGAGCATAGCTTGGGTCAGGTGTCTACCCTTTGTCTAATCAACTATGACCTGGAAGATGGGGTCATGTGGTACAAAAGACATACTCGGGGCGAGTGGGCCAGAGCCAGCATCCGCACTATAGATGGGAGCATCATGCCATCCCTCTGCAGCAAAGACCCGAAAAACTAAGTAAAACAGATACAAATGTCAATCCTGGAGCCCTAAGCATCAAACAAAGGGATAAAGTACTTGATCAAGCACCAAATGGAATAAGAAACTGGCAGAGAATGAGGAGAGCTATGGAGTGGAGGTGCCCAACCAGCAAACACAGCATGGATTTGCCATCTTGGACTACAGCCACCAAGGATCGCAGAAGGGAGTACAGGAAGGCAACTTCATGGAGCTCCCAACAGGAGACAGAGCACCCATTAACCAGGGATGCATGCTTTCCCACCTCCCACCCCCAACCTTCTTCCCTCTATTCAGCCTCCACTGCTTTCCAATGGACCACGGTCACTCTGCTGGATAGACACCAGCTCACTGCTGCTGGGGTCCACCCCGCCCCCAACAGCCAGTTCCACCAGTGCCATTTGCTGTTGTTATTGTTTTTGGCTTTTTTCTGTTTTTTTTTTCTCTCTCTCCCTTCCTTCCTTTAATTTCTCCTGCCCAGCTAGCCCCATGAACAATCCCTGCCGCTTCTCAATGGGCTGTGCTGCACCTCTTGGCTAGAGAGCCACAGGCACACAGCCTCCCCAATTCCATGTCACCCCCACCGGCTGGCTCCCTCAGTGCCATTTTTTTTCCTTTCTGTTTCTTCTTTCTCCTTTCCTTCCTTTCCTTTCTCCTGCCCACCTATCTTTATATGCCATCCTTGCCCCTTTTTGACAGGCTATGCCACATCACTTGGCTAGAGAGCCACCAGAATATGGCCTCCCCAGGTCCATGCCACTCCCAATGACCGGTTCCTTTTTTTTTTTTTTTTTTTGTTTCTTCTATCTCCCTTCCTTCCTTTCCTGTCTCTCACCCACCTAGCCCCATGCACCATCCCATCCCTTCTCTAAAGGCTGCGCTGCACTGCTTGGCTAGAGAGCCACTAGAACATGGATTCCCTGGGTCTGCTCTGCCCACACCTGCCGAATCCCACCAGGTCACCATTTTATTTACCTTTTTTTTTTTACTTCTGTTTCTCTCTTCTTTCTCTCACCCACTTAGCTTCACATCCTCTCCATTCCTTCCTGCCTGTCTGCATGGTGCACTGAGCACCACACCCCTGAGTGGCAATGGCACACATCTCCAGATGCTGCCCCTCACTGCACACTAGCCCTGCCCTGCCAGCCCAAATTCGTGCCACAAATGACCCATTGCCACCTTTCACCCCTGCTGGACCTGCTCTGCTGCACCATAACTGAGCAGCCAGCCCTGCCAACCTGGACAAGGTGGTGAGAAGTATCGTGCACACAGACAAGCAAGCAACAAAACATAGCCAGCCCTGCCAGCCAGACATAACCAAATAAAACAAAAAAGCAGGATGAAGGAAAAAAGAAAAAAACCAATCAATTAACAAAGAAAATAATTCCTGAATGCCCCAGAGACAGCAGGCAATATCAAAACACAGAAAAACAACAGACAGGATGGCTCCAGTAAGTGACCAAAATAAAACACCAGATGACCTTCCAGTAGAAGAAAAGGCACTGGAACTACCTGATTGGGAATTCAAAAGTCTAGTATTCAGAGCTCTCCAAGAGATTAGGAAAGAGATGAAAGAAAATGCAGACAAAAATAAGGAAAAAATAGACAATATCACGAAAAATACAAAAAAATCAGGGAAAGCACAGGCAAAGCAATGGAAGAATTCAGGAAAATAATACAGAACAAAATGTCAAAATAAATAAGCAAGTAGAAATCATACAAAAAGAACAATTAGAAATCCAAAAGATAAACAACAAGATTTCAGAAATGGACTGCAACAGAAGGTTTTAGGAACAAATTTGAAACAATGAAAGACCGGATTAGTGAAATAGAAGAAAAATTCTTGGATATCACTTTGTTTGAGGAAAAATCAGAGAAAAGGAAGAAGAAAAATAAAGAAAGCATGAGAACGATGTGGGGTACAGTCAAGAGCAAAAATTCACACATGATCAGAGTTCCAGAACAGGGAGAGAAAATGGAAAACACAGAAAGGATTATTGAAGATTTGCTGCAGAAAACTTCCCCAATATCATTAAAGATGAAAAGCTGACCATCCAAAGAGCTCAATGAACCCCATATAGGATAGACCCCAAAAGAAAGTCACCATCACCAAGACATATCATAATTATACTCACCGAAAACGAAAACAAAATCAAAGAATCCTGAGAGCAGCTCAAGAAAGATGAAAAGACACATACAAAGGGGAAAAAATAAGACTAATCTCTGATTTCTCAGCAAAAACCATGCAGGCAAGAAGGCAATGGGATGACATATGTAAAACCTTGAAAGAAAAAAATTGCCTACCAAGAATAACGTATCAAATATGATGGTGAAATTAGGACACAAATTAGGGGAATATGTAAAAACCAAATCAAACTTACAAGCATTATTAAAGGGAGCCCTTTGGTAGGAGAACAAATAACATCAGACAACAACCTGAATCTAGGACACAAGACAACATCAGCCAGATATCAACTTAGGTAATGAACTCTCAAGGATAAAAATAAAACTGAAAGATTTACAACAGGGAACCAGGAATGTCAATCTGTAAATGACAACAATGCCAGAACAATAAAAGAGGAAAAAAAACAGTAGGTATAGAACTTTCAAATGGAGAGGAAGTCAAGACGATACCAAGTAATAAAAGACTGTTTCAAGCTTAGGAAGATAAGGGTAAATTTCAAGGTAACCACGAAGAAAGTTAACAAACCTATTCATGAAAATAAAGAAGAAAAACATAAAATTCAGTAAACACAAAATCTACAAAAACAAAAGAAATGGGAAAAAATTCACAAACAAAAGGAATTCAGCACAGGAGAGTAAGAGGAACAAATGGCCTAAATACACCCATAGGAGATAAAGAGTGACAGAATGGATAAAAAAACAGGACCCATCACTAGGCTGTGTACAAGCGACATACCTTAGAAACAAAGATGTAAATTTATTAAAAATCAAAAGATGGAAAAAAATATATCAAGCACACAGCTACCAAAAAAGAGCAGGAGTGGCAATACTAATCTCAGATAATATAGACTTTAAAACAAAATCCACAATAAAAGACAAAGAAGGGTATTACATAATGATAAAAGGGATGATCCACCATGAAGACATACCACAATAAATATCTATGCACCCAATGACAGGGCTCCAAAATACATAAAACAAACTCTAACAGCACTGAAAAGAGAAATTGACAGTTCCACAATAATAGGAGGAGACTTTAACACACCACTCTCAGTAAAGCAAAGAACATCCAGGAGGAAAATCAACAAAGATACAGAAGATCTAAAGGCTGAAAATATTCCCCTTGAGAACAGGAACAAGAAGAGGATGCCCTTTATCACCCCTCCTATTTAACGTTATACTGGAAGTCCTAGCTAGAGCAATAAGCCAAGAAAAAGAAATTAAGAGCATTCAAATTGGTAAGGAAGAAGTAAAACTGTCCCTATTTGGAGATGATATGATACCATACACAGAGAACCCAAAGGACTCCACAAAAAAACTGCTGGAACTAATAGATTCAGCAGTGTAGTAGGATACACAATAA
This sequence comes from Trichechus manatus latirostris, assembly GCF_000243295.1. Taxonomy (NCBI): domain Eukaryota; kingdom Metazoa; phylum Chordata; class Mammalia; order Sirenia; family Trichechidae; genus Trichechus; species Trichechus manatus. The sequence continues at coordinate 957,948 of NW_004444061.1, forward strand.
ACATAAAAAAATCAGTTGAATTCCTATACACCAATAAAGAGAACTTCAAAAGCAAATCAGGGAAGCAATACCATTTATAATAGCCCTTAAAAAAATAAAAATACTTAGGAATAAATGTAACCAGGGACGTAAAAGAACTGTACAAAGAAAACTACAAAATACTCCTGCAAGAAACCAAAATAGACATACATAAATGGAAAAACATACCATGCTCATGAATAGGTAGCCTCAACATTGTGAAAATGTCAATTCCACTCAAAGCAATTTACGAATACAATGCGATCCCCATACAAATACCAACAACATTCTTTAACGAGATGGAAACTAATCATTAACTTTATATGGAAAGGGAGGAGGCCCTGGGTAAGTAAAGCACTGTTGAAGAAGAATAAAGTAGGAGGCCTCACGCTCTCTGACCTCAGAATCTACTATACAGCTACAGTAGTCAAAACAGCCTGGTACTGGTACAATGGCAGACACATTGACCAATGGAACAGAATCTAGAACCCAGATGTAAATCCATCCACCTATGGTCACCTGATCTTCAACAAAGACCCAAAGTCCATTAAATGGTGAAGACAGTCTTTTTAACAAATGGTGCTGGTAAAACTGGATGTCCATCTGTAAAAGATGAAACAGGACCCATACCTCACACCATACACAAAAACTAATTCAAAATGGATCAAAGACCTAAATATAAAACCAGAAACTATAAATATCATAGAAGAAAAAATAGGGTCAATGCTAGAGACCCTAATGCACAGCATAAACAGGATACAAATGATAACTAACAGTACATAAACACCAGAAGATAAGCTAGATAACTAGGATCTTCCAAAAATTAAATACTTATATCCATCAAAAGACTTTGTCGAAAAGAGTAAAAGAGAACCTACAGACTGGGAAAAAAATTTTGGCTATAAGACTATAACATACTCAACAAAGGTATAATCTCTAAAATCTATAGGAATATCCAACACCTCTACAACAGAAGACAAATAATCCAATAAAAAAATGGGCCAAGGATATGAACAGATACTTCACCAAAGAAGATATCCAGGCAGCTAACAGACACATGAGGAAATGCTCGAGATCACTAGCCATTGGAGAAATGCAAATCAAAACTACAATGAGATCCCATCTCAACCAACATTACTGTCATGAATAAAAAAACAGAAAATAACAAATGTTAGAGAGGCTGCAGGGAGACTGAGACTCTTACACACTGCTGGTAGGAATGCAAAATGCTACAACCATTTTGGAAAATGATATGGCACTTCCTTAAAAAGCTAGAAAGAGAAATACAGTATGATCCAGCAATCCCACTCCTAGGAATATATCCTAGAGAAATAAGAGCTGTCACGTGAATAGACATATGCACACCTATGTTCATTGCAGCATTGTTCACAATAGCAAAAAGATGGAAACAACCTAATTGACCATCAACAGATGAATGGATAAACAAACTATGGTACATACACATAATGGAATACTGTGCAAAGATAAAGAACAATGATGAATCTGGGAAACATCTCACAACATGGATGAGTCTGGAAGGCATTATGCTGAGTGAAATAAGTCAACCACCAAAGGACAAATGTTGTATGAGACCAGTATTATAAAAACTCATGTAAAGGTTTACACACAGAAAAAAACAATCTTTGACAGTTATGAGGGAGGGGAGGGGTGTGGAGGGAAAAACACTAACTAGAAAATAGATAAGTGGCAACTTTGGTGAAGGGTACACAGCACACAATACTGGGGAAGTCAGCATAAGTTGACCAAGGCAAAGTCATAGAAGCTTCATAGACACATCCAAACTCCCCGAGGACCAAATTACTGGGCTGAGGGCTGGGGATCATGGTCTCAGGGGACATCTAGTTCAATTGGCATAACATAGTTTATAAAGAAACTGTTCTACATCCTACTTTGGTGAGCAGCGTCTGGGGTCTTAAAAGCTTCTGAGCGGTCATCTAAGATACTCCACTGGTCCCACCCCATTTGGAGCAAGTGAGAATGATGAAAACCAAAGACACAAGGGAAAGATTAGTCCAAAGGACTAATGAACCACAACTACCACAGCCTCCACCAGACTGAGTCCAGCATAACTAGATGGTGCCTGGCTACCACCACCGACTGCTCTGACAGGGATCACAATAGATTGTCCCAGACAGAGTTGGAGAAAAATGTAGAACAAAATTTTAACTCACAAGAAAACACCAGACTTACTGGTCTGACAGAGACTGGAGAAACTTCAAGAGTATGGCCCCCAGACACCCTTTTAACTCATTACTGAAGTCACTCCTGAGGTTCACCCTTAAGCCAAAGATTAGACAGGCCCATACTACAAACAAGAATACGTGTAGCTCAACCATGTTTACAAGACTAAATGGGCACACCAGCCCATGGACAAGGATGAGAAGGCAGCAGGGTCAGGAAAGCTGGACAGATGGAAGTGGGGAAACCAAGGTTGAGAAGGGGAGAGTGTTAATACATTGGGGAATTGGCAACCAATGTCACAAAACAAAAACAATATGTGTATTAATTGTTTAATGAGAAACTAATTTGCTCTGTAAATCTTCATCTAAACCACAATAAAAAGAAAAAGGAAGAAAAAAATAGATACTGGGGGGTGGGAAATGGTGTTGGGCAGGATGGAATAGCAAATTAATGTGTTCATTGTGAGCCCAGCAGAGACCTTCCAAAAGATTCCGGTGGTAATATTTCACTCAGGATTTAAAATAATCTGATGAACTCTCCAAGATCAATTGTAGGTTTTGCAGATTGCACCTTGCACAAATTCATCCAGCTGAAAGAGTGGATGAGAACCATATTATCACCCTAAATGGAGCTCCAGGCCCAAGGCTGTTTACCAGTTTAGAAGCAGTGTTTGTTGTGGTTGTTGTTATTTATTTACCAATAGTGATTGTCATTTATAATTCATCTTCCCAGAGTGGAGCCTTTTTGTAATTAATCTGCCTGGAGGCATATTTTGCAATTCAAATAAAGGTGATATCATTGGTCTAGGAACTTTTACTAACTTAATAAATACTTACTGCTGTATGAATAAATGAACCTCTAGTTCCTAAAATAGGAAGAGCTCTGAACAGCCATTACTGTTTCTTACAAAGTGTTGAAAACACACTGGTAGTCTCTGGATTTTTTTGATGTATCTCCCTCCACCCTGACATTCCCACAGTGAGTTTAGTTAGTAGTGAGCCAATAACTTCCTAAACTAAATTGGGTTTCTATCACTTGCAGCCAAGAGTCCTGACTAATACAGGATCTCTGAAATTGCTTTTGTTGTTGTTGTTGTTAGGTGCCGTCATGTCTGTTCCGACTCATAGCAACCCTACGTACTACAGAACAAAACACTGCCCAGTTCTGCACCATGCTCACAATCATTGTTATGCTTGAGTTCATTGTTGCAACCACTGTGTCAATCCACCTCGTTGAAGGTCTTCCTCCTTTTCGCTTTACCAAGCACAATATCTTTTTCTAGGGACTGACCCTCCTAATAACACGTCCAAAGTATGTAAGGCGTACTCTCGCCATCCTTGCTTCTAAGAAACATTCTGGTTGTACTTCTTCCAAGACAGATTTGTTCATTCTTTTGGCAGTCCATGGTATATTCGATATTCTTCGCCAACACCACAATTCAAAGGTATCAGTTTTTCTTCGGTCTTCCTTATTCATTGTCCAGCTTTTGCAAGCATATGAGGCGATTGAAAATACCATGGCTTGGGTCAGGTGCACCTTAGTCTTCAAGGTGACGTCTTTGCTCTTCCACACTTTAAAGAGGTCTTTTGCAGAAGATTTGCCCAGTGCAATGCGTCTTTTGATTTCTTGACCGCTGCTTCCATGGGTGTTGATTGTAGATCCAAGTAAAATGAAATCCTTGACAACTTCAATCTTTTCTCTGTTTATCATGATGTCGCTTATTGCTCCAGTTGTGAGCATTTTTGTTTTCTTTATATTGAGCTGTAAGTCATACTGAAGGCTGTGGCCTTTGATCTTCATCAGTAAGTGCTTCAAGTCTTCTTCACTTTCAGCAAGCAAGGTTGTGTCATCTGCATAATGCAGGTTGTTAATGAGTCTTCCTCCAATCTTGATGTCCCATTCTTCTTCATATAGTTCAGTTTCTCGGATTATTTGCTCAGCCTACAGATCGAATAGGTATCGTGAGAGGATATAACCCTGACACACAACTTTCCTGACTTTAAACCACGCAGTATCCCCTTGTTCTGTTTGAATGACTGCCTCTTGATCTATGTACAGGTTCCTCAGGAGCACAATTAAGTGTTCTGGAATTCCCATTTTTCCCAATGTTATCCATAATTTGTTATTATTCACACAGTTGAATGCCTTTGCATAATCAATAAAACACAGGTAAACATCTTTCTGGTATTCTCTGCTTTCACCCAGGATGCATCTGACATCAGCTGTGATATCCCTGGTTCCACATCCTCTTCTGAATTTAGCCTGAATTTCTGGCACTTCCCTGTCCGTGTACTGCTGCAGCTGCTTTTGAATGATCTTCAGTAAAATTTTATTTGAATGTGATATTAATGATATTGTTCAATAATTTCCATATTGGGTTGGATGACTTTTCTTGGGAATAGGCATAAATATGAATTTCTTCCTGTTAATTGGCCAGGTAGCTGTCTTCCAAATTTCTTGGCATAGATGAGTGAGCACTTCCAGCGCTGCATCCGTTTGTTGAAACATCTCAGTTGATATTCCGTCAATTCCCGGAGGCTTGTTTTTTGCCAATGCCTTCAGTGCAATTTAGACTTCTTCCTTCAGTACCATCAGTTCTCAGTCATATGCTACCTCTTGAAATGGTTGAACATCGACCAATTCTTTTTAGTATAATGACTCTGTGTATTCCTTCCATCTTCTTTAGATGTTTCCTGTGTCATTTAATATTTTCCCCATAGAATCCTTCACTATTGCAACTCAAGACTGGAATTTCTTCTTCAGTTCTTTCAGCTTGAGAAATGCCAACCTTTTGGTTTTCTATCTCTAGCTCTCTGTGCATGTCATTATAATACTTTGTCTTCTGGAGCGGCCTTTTGAAATCTTCTGTTCAGTTCTTTTAGTTCATCATTTCTTCCATTTTCTTTAGCTACTCGACTTTCAAGAGCAAGTTTTAGAGTCTCTTCTGACATCCATTTTGGTCTTTTCTTTCTTTCCTGTCTTTTTAATGACATCTTGCTTTCTTCATGTATGATGTCCTTGATGTCATTCCACAACTCATCTGGTCTTTGGTCATTGGTATTCAACGCATCAAATCTATTCTTGAGATGGTCTCTAAATTCAGATGGGATATACTCAAGATGGTACTTGGGCTCTCATGGACTTGTTCTAATTTTCTTCAGTTTCAATTTCAACTTGCACATGAGCAATTGATGGTCTGTTCCGCAGTCAGCACCTGGCCTCATTCTGACTGACGATATTGAGCTTTTCCATCCTCTTCCACAGATGTAGTCGATTTGATTCCTGTGTATTCCATCTGGTGAGATCCATGTGTATAGTTGCCATTTATGTTGGTGAAAAAAGGTATTTGCAATAAAGAAGTTGGTGGTCTTGCAAAATTCTATCATGCGATCTCCATCATCATTTCTATCACCAAGGCCATATTTTCCAACTATGGATCCTTCTTCTTTGTTTCCAACTTTCACATTCCAATCACCAGTAATTATCAGTACATCCTGACTGCACGTTCGATCAATTTCAGACTGCAGAAGCTGGTAAAAATCTTCAGTTTCTTCACCTTTGGCTTTAGTGGTTGGTGGGTGAATTTGAATAATAGTTGTATTAACTGGTCTTCCTTGTAGGCGTATGGTTATTATTCTATCACTGACAGCGTTGTACTTCTGTATACATCGTGAAGTGTTCCTCTTCAAGTTGTCATTCCTGGCATACTAGACCATATGATTGTCTGATTCAAAATGGCCAATACCAGTCCATTTCAGCTCACTAATGCCTAGGATATCAACGTTTATTTGTTCCATTTCATTTTTGATGATTTCCAATTTTCCTAGATTCATACTTCATACATTCCATGTTCCGACTATTAATGGATGTTTGCAGCTGTTTCTTCACATTTTGAGTTGGGCCACATCAGCAAATCAAGGTCCCAAAAGCTTGACTCCATCCACGTCATTAAGGTCGACTCTACTTTGAGGAGGCAGCTCTTCCCTAGTCGTCTTTTGAGTGCCTTCCAACCTGGGGTGCTCATCTTCAGGCACTGTATCAGACAATGTTCTGCTGCTGTTCATAAGGTTTTCACTGGCTAATTCTTTTCAGAAGTAGACTGCCAGGACCTTCATTCTTCTTGCTTTTATCACCAATAATATATAAGTCTAAGTAAATTGTTAATGAAGTACCAATTCTAAGAACAATTACATGATTTAGGACAAATCACTTAATCTTGATGATTAACCAAACTAGCAAAAGATTAAAGATTGAACCCACAAGTAAAGTATAATTGATTCATGATAAATCTGCAGTCCTTGAATGCTGTGTTTAAAATCCATACACTTAAGAATCTAAAATGTTCCCTTTTTTAATCATTCACACATCATAACTTAGAGTACAGAAGAGAGCCATGACACTACTAGAAGACAGAAACCAAGGATTACATAAAAAATCCAATCCCCAAACGAGTTAGATTAGTCTCTAAATACTCGTATCTTTTAAAATATTGAAATTTTGCTTTTCTGCAACAGTGGTACCAAGTCTTTGGTTGTTAGTGTAAATTTCCTCCATTAAACATTTATTAAGCCAATATGCTAATCCATCTTATTGCCTGTGCAAGGAAAAAATTAATCAATAACATGGTTCTTTGTTAATATCAACATAAGCACAAAATCCCAACTGTAAGACCTTCAGCATATTGATTTCATGCTGTGTTTCCTGGGTCTAAAACCAAATCTTCTCTTAGTACTCTTCCTTACTGCCTGCATCATTTAGTTAAATGTTTGGTTCAGTTCAAATAGAAGCACACAAACCTCTACAAGTAAGGTTGCTTTTCCAGCCCACTAAAAAACGTGGATAGGCCAGAAGACAGAGACCAGTTGTATTTATATATTCCTGCAGAAACCTGCCCGTTTAAAGAAGGTTTTGGATATACATTTCTCATTTCAAATATACTTTTATAGAGGACTCAAACTCAAAGAAACATTAACAGAGCATGCATTTCTTATTTAGTATGGACAGAAATATACCACAGTATAAAAATATTATTATGCATACCCTGACCGGAAATTATTGAGAAAAGAAAGTGGAACACATGTTCCTTTTCCCACAAAACTACAAACCTGCTATAGTAAGAAACTAGAGAGCAGTGACTTATCTTTCTCTGGCCAGTGCTTATAATATTAACAATGCTTGGAGCTTTTTTTTTTTTTACGTGAAGTGCTTACGTCTCGAGGGCTGGTTCCAATCCTGGGAAGCATGGTAAGTTGAATGAGAATTGTCTCTGTCCATATATTCTGGGAAGCGAGCCCTAGATGAAACTGAGGGTCTAAGATTGTTTTTATAATGAAATGTACAAAGGTTTGGAGTTAGAAAACCAAAGGGAAGGATATGCTCAGCATTTCTCAAGCAGAAAAAACTGAAGAAAATATTCACGCCTTGAGTTGCAATTTTGAAGGATTCTATGGGCAAAATATTGAACGACTCAGGGAGCATCCAAAGAAGATGGAAGGAATATGCCGAGACACTGCACCGAAAAGAATTGGTTAACTTTCAGTCATTACAGGAGATAGCATATGATAAAGAACCAATTGTATTGAAGGAAGAATTCCAAGTTGCACTGAAGACATTGGTGAAAAACAAGGCTCTAGGAATTGAGGGAATACCAGTTGATGTTTCAACAAACTGACTTAATGCTGAAAGTACTCACTCGTCTATGCCAAGAAATTTGGAAGACAGCTGCCTGGCCAACCAACTGGAAGAGATTCATATACATGCCCATTCTAAAGAGAGAAGATCCAACAGAACGCGGAAATTATCAAACAATATCATTAATATCACATGCAAGCAAAATTTTTCTGAAGATAATTCAAAAACGGTTTCAGCAGTACAATGACAGGGGGCTGCCAGAAATTCAAGCCAGGTTCAGAAGAGGGTGGGGAGCAAAGGATATCATTGTTGATGTCAGATGGATCTCAGCTGAAAGCAGAGAATACTAGAAAGATATTTACCTGTGTTTTATTGATTATGCAAAGACATTCGACTGTATAGATTATAACAAATTATGGATGACACTGTGAAAAATGGGAGTTCCAGAACACTTAATTGTGCTCCTGGGGAACCTGTACATCGACCAAGAGGCAGTTGTTTGAGCAGAACAAGGGGATCCTGCGTGGTTTAAAATCAGGAAAGATGTGTATCAGGTTGTATCCTTTCACCATACCTATTCAATCTGTACGCTGAGCAAATAATCCGAGAAGCTGGACTATATGAAGTAGAATGGGACATCAGGATTGGAGGAAGACTCATCAACAGCCTGTGATATGCAGATGGCATAACCATGCTTACTAAAAGTGAAGATGACTTGAAGCACTTACTGATGAAGATCAAAGCCCACAGCCTTCAATATGGATTACACCTCAACATAAAGAAAATAAAAACATTCACAACTGGACCAATAAGCAACATAATGATAAACAGAGAAAAGATTGACATTGTCAAGGATTTCATTTTACTTGGATCCACAATCAACATCCGTGGAAGCAGTAGTCAAGAAATCAAAAGACACATTGCATTGGGCAAATCTGCTGCAAAAGACCTCTTGAAAGTGTTAAAAAGCAAAGATGTCACTTTGACCCTAAGGTGCATCTGACCATGGTATTTTCAATCACATTATATGCATGTGAAAGCTGGAGTATGAATAAGAAAGACCGAAGAATTGATGCATTTGAATTATGTTGTTGGTGAAGAATATTGAATATACCATGGACTACCACAAGAAGGAATAAATCTGTCTTGGAAGACATACAGCCAGAATGCTCCTTAGGATCAAGGATGGTGACACTTTGTCTCACCTACTTTGGACATATTATCAGGAGGGACCTGTCCCTGGAGAAGGACATCATGATTGGTAAAAGGTCAGAGAAAGAGAAGACCCTGAACGAGGTGAATTGACACAGTGGTTGCAACAATGGGCTGAAACATAGCAATGATTGTGAGGATGGCAGAAGATCGAGCAATGTTTTGTTCTGTTGTACATAGGGTTGCTATGAGTAGCAAATGACTCAACAGCACTGGCACCTAGCAACAAGATTGTTTGTATTTTTAGTTTTATTTGTTCTAAAGTAGTGGTGGTAAAAATTTGATGAGTAGCATGCTTAAAAGCTGTAAGTAGGTCTCTTTCATTAGAGATAAAGATATTAATTCACCCTGCGGATGGAATGTTAAAAGGGTGGCCTTTTGGTTACTCTAAAACAAAGTAATTGTTAGCAAAAAGGAATAAAATGCTGCCCAGTATTGCACCATCACCACGAATGATTGTGGATCAACAGTTGTAACCCACAGAGTTTTCATTGGCTGATTTTTGGAAGTAGATCACCAGGCCTTTCTTCCTAATTCATCTTAGTGTGAAAGCTCCGCTGAAACCTGTTCAGCATCATAGCAACAGGCAAGCCTCTGCTGACAGACAGGTGGTGGTTGCAGTACATGAAGTGCATTGGCCAGGAATAGAACCAGGGTCTCCTGCAAGGAAGGTGAGAATTCCATCACTGATCTTTCATAATCATCTATACTTTATTCTCAGGATAAACTGAATCACCATCTAACGTGTGTGTGGGTGGCACATTGCTTTGTAAGAATTGAGAAAAGACCCACATTGGCAACAGTTATGGCAGAGTAGTGTATGGGGGTGGATTCTGGTTTCGAGGGGCCTGAAGCTTGTACTCTGGGGAATAAGATTTGGGGAACAAGGCTTTTTAAGAAAAAAAAATGTAAAATTACAAATAAAAAATAGGTACAAAAGTAAATATATATTTACAATGGGAATAGAAATCACAAGAAATGATAAATTTTCAGAAGTTGACAAATATCACAGACACCAGAAAATTCAGAATTAAAACACACGTGTTCGGTGGTGATTCATTTTATCCTGAGAATAAAGTATAGATCATTATGAAGGTATAGTGATAGAAGTCTCACCTTCCACGTGGGAATCCCTGGTTCTATTCATGGCCAGTGTACCTCATGCAGTGCAGCCTACATCTGGCTATCATTAGAGGCTTATTAAAGGCCTGAGAACATCTATAACATTTTTGCTAATCTTTTTATTTGTTCTTGCTGTATACTCTTTCTATTGTCTGTTGATATGACATTGATTGTATGATATTTTCCATGGAGAGAATAGAAAATAATTCAGTTTTTACCTGGATGATCAAAATTTGTTTGTTTTGTTTTCATTTATTTTTTGATAGTTTGGAAGAGTTCCTTACAGCTTCATAACTTGTTTTTGATTACATAAAATTTTAGGATTATAGTCAAATTTGGGTAATCCACTGTCAAGTTTGGTTCCTATATGAGCTATAGGATTTCAGCGAAGCTATTGCTCAGTGATTTACTAATTATCTTTGAACTGATGATGCTTTTAAATACCTTATAGTTGACATCCTCATGGTAGTGGTGGTATATTATAAACTTTATATTTTCTTCTTCTGTCAGTATTTCTTTGTCAAATCAGCATAAAATTTACATCTTTTCCCAAATGCCTTATTATTATTATTCTTTTTTTTTTGCAAATTCTGCCAAAACATATGACTATGTGAAAATATTGCTAGGGTCTCTCAGGGGTCTTTGAAAAGAATTCTTAGAAGGCCCCCCCACAACTGAGCAGCACCTAAGCTTAAGCTTTGTTAGTTTCACAGTAATTCTGCTTCTGGATGTATGTATATGTGGTTAAGGGATTTTCAGAGTTACTTGCAGATGGGAAGGCCCAGTTTGCCTCTAGACAGGTGTGTGCATGCTTTTAAGGACGTTGGAGTCTTCGCCTGCAGGAGAGGAATAGTGGAGAAGAGAAGCTGAAGCTCTTTTTTTAAGACATACAGGGTTAGACTCTGGGCTGGATCCATGCTACTTTGGGCCTGGGAGTCAAAATGGAAAAATAAGAAAAGGGAATGATCACTGCCTAGGCAAGTCCTTTTCCCTTTTCTTCTGGGCTGTGTCTGTGTGTGCTATTAAAAAAAAAAAAAAAAGGAATTAGAGGAAATAATTGGTGTTACTTACTATTCCAGCAATCCAGGAAAATCTTGAGAAGCACCATTTCCAGATCCAAGGCTGATTGCTATTATTACTTTCTTCTTTTTTCTGTTTCCCAACAACTGACTCCTCAGACTGTAGTTCTGTACAATACAGATAAAGCAAATATTAACTTCTCTGTATACATACGAGGAGAATTATAATGAAAGGGACACTTGAATTGTCAGTGAAACTAACAACCAATGATTTAACATGATGCAGGGCCCATCTACTGATAACATGTGAGGCAGTGGAAATCTGAACATGAATTTGAATTATTATTATTTTTAATGTTCATATGAAATTTCAAGTTGAAGATGAAGAAAGTTAAAACAAGTCCACCGGAACCGAAGCATGACCTTGAGTATATCCCATACAAATTTAGAGACCATCTCAAGAATAGATTTGAAGCATTAAAAACTAGTGACCAAAGGTCAGATGAGTTGTGGGATAGCACCAAGGACATTACATATGAAGAAAACAAGAGGTCATTAAAAAGACAGGAAAGAAAGAAAAGACCAAAATGGATGTCAGAAGAGACTCTGAAAATTGCTCTGGGATGTTAATGGAAATAGTCAAAGCAAACAAGAAATGATAGAAGAGCTGAATAGAAGATTTCAAAGGCTGGCTCGAGAAGACAAAGTAAAGTATTATAATAAAATGTGCAAAAACCTGGAGTTAGAAAACCAAAAGAGAAGAACATGCTCAACATTTCTCAAGCTAAAGAATTGAAGAAAAAATTCAAGCCTCGAATTGCAATATTGAATGATCCTACAGGGAAACTATTAAACTATGCAGGAAACATCAAAAGAGGATGGAAGGAATACTCAGAGTCACCATACCAAAAAGAATTGGTTGATGTTCATCCATTTCAGGAGGTAACATACGATCAAAAACCAATAGGTACTGAAGGAAGAAGTCCAAGCTGCACTGAAGGCATCAGCGAAAAGCAAGACTCCAGGAATAGATGGAATACCAACTGAAATGTTTCAACAAGCAGATGCAATGCTGGAAGTGCTCACTTGTCTATACCAAGAAATTTGGAAGTCAGATACCTGGCCAACCGACTGGAAGAGATCCATATACATGCACATTCCAAAGAAAGGTGATTCAACAGAATGCATAAATTATCAAACAATATCATTAATATCACATGCAAGTAAAATTTTGCTGAAGATCATTCAAAAGTGGTTGCAGTAGCACATCGACAGGGAACTGCCAGAAATTCAAGCTGGATTCAGAAGAGGACTAGGAACAAGGGATATCATTGGTGATGTCAGATGGATCTTGGCCGAAAGCAGAGAATACCAGAAAGATGTTTACCTGTATTTTATTGCTTACGCAAAGGCATTTGACTGTGTGGATCATAACAAATTATGGATAACATTCTGAAGTATGGGAATTCCAGAACACTTATTTGTGCTCATGTGGAACCTGTACATAGACCAAGAGGCAGTTGTTCAAACAGAACAAGAGATACTGTGTGGTTTAAAATCAGGAAAAGTGTGCATCAGGGTTGTATCCTTTCACCATACTTATTCAAGCTGTATGCTAAGCAAATAATCCTAGAAAATGGATTATATGAAGGAGAACTCTGTATCAGGATTGGGGGAAGACTCATTAACAACCTGTGATACGCAGATGACACAACCTTACTTGCTAAAAGCAGAGGTCTTGGAGCACTTTCTGATGAAGATCAAAGACTACAGCTTTCAGCATGGACTACACCTCAACATAAAGAAAATAAAAATCCTCACAACTAGACCAATATGCAACATCACGATAAATGGAGAAAAGATTGAAGTTGTCGAGGATTTCGTTTACTTGGATCCACAATCAGTGCACATGGAAGCAGCAGTGAAGAAATCAAAGGATGCATTGCATTGGGCAAATCTGTTGCAAAAGATCTCTTTATAGTGCTGAAAAGCAGAGATGTCACTTTAAGGACTGAAGTGTGCCTGACCGAACCCATGGTATTTTCAATCGCCTGATTGCATGCAAAACCTGGACAATGAGTAAAGAAGACCAAAGAATTGATGCCTTTGAATCATGGTGTTGGTGCAGAATATTGAACATACCTTGGACTACCAGAAGAAAGAACAAATTCCTCTTGGAAGAAGTACCTCCAGAATGCTCCTTAGAAGCAAGGATGGCAAGACTTCGTCTCCTGTACTTTGGGCATGTTATCAGGAGGGAGCAGTGCCTGGAAAAGAACATCATGCTTGGTAAAGTAGAGGGTCAGCGAAAGAGAGGCAGGCCCTCAACAAGATGCATTGACACAGTGGCTGCCATTATGGGCTCAAACATAACGATTGTGATGATGGCACAGGACCTGGCAGTGTTCGTTCTGTTGTACACAGGGTCACCGGGAGTCGGAACTAACTCAAAGGCACCTAACAACAAAAACCAACAACAGTATTTGTAATATAGTCCAAAATCAACATACAGTTTTTAAGTGCTTAAAAGTGCAATTTTCCATCTGACCAGCAGGTAGCAGACAAATGCCTTGAAAGAAAGACTGATTACTTAGATTGGAAAATGTCAGAAACACAAAAAAAGCGTAAATACAAAGCCAAGGAAATAAAGCTTATTGAGAAACACAATGGCTTTTTTATTTTAAAAATAGAAGATTTCAGAAGGCATACATTAATACAAAATATCAACCATTTTCCGACTTAATATATTTAAATGGTTTATGAACACTCTTACTTTTTCAGTTTGCATTGATGAGGCAGTATCTCTTGCCTCTCTCTGAAGATGAGCAAGTATTAATTAGAGGAAGGACATATGTATGCTGCCTACTTCCTGGAATTACTTGAGATGTCTTAAGAAAGTAAACAATGTGAGGTATCACCATAGTGATAGAGATTTCGTTAAAAGTTCTCTTGAGTCATAGCAATGCTAGCTGAAAAAAAGAAAAGTCAATTAGCAATTTAATTTACTGTATAAATGTCAATAAAGACTGAGTTTAGTCCTTGCTAATTATGAAATGAAACTCTAGTCCATCGACTGTAAAAACAATAAAATCATAGTAGTAAAATTCTTATTTGTAGGCAAGTTTAAACAAATTATTGTTTAATATGAAAGATCAACGTATTATGTGTCTTTGATTTAACTTAAAACGACTTAATATTATACAAAATCTCCCCTTGGTTTTATTTAAATAAGCCTTTTGAAAAGATAGAGTCTTAGGTAGAATTAAGTTGGAAAATGTGTTTATAAAATCTGAGGGCTCTAATCACCTCCCTTCCCAGTTGGGTAACTTCATTCCTTATCTTCTTTGAGTGCTAATCCATACCAGACCGCTCCTCCCTCCCTCTCATCACCTGTTGTCACAACCTCAATTATAATAAAAGACCTAGTGACCAGCTTTCAAAATTACCATTCAAAGTGCTGAGTGCATTTTTACAGGGTGTGAATATTTATGCTAAGGAGGGATGGTATAGCATAGAGCTTTAAATTCAGAATTCAGAAGACTGGGTTAAATCCAATACCTACTAGCAAATTACTTAACTTCTCTGTGATTTTCTTACCTCGTTTGTAAAATGGGGATAATAGTTAGAGGACCTAGCTCATATGGCTGGCTCTTGAGCCGTAAGTAAGATAATAGGACAATGGGTCTGGTATACTGCAAACCCTTAATAAGTGTTTGTTGTATATTTGTTTGTTGTATATCTTTATTACAAATGAGGTTTTTTAATGCCCATCTCAGATGACTGGAATCATTACCAATGGCAGGTTTTCTCTGACATAGGTTAGGGGACTCCAAGCTTGTCTGTGATTTAATACCCCCACTGAAGTTTAAAAGAACAAATGTTCAGGACAGCATGCGTCATGCTGTGTAGCCCTGTGTAAATCAACTGATCCTTTCTACAAATGCACCATTTAATTTATGTAGACAGAATATCATTGTTGTTGTTAGTTACCTTCAAGCTGATTCCGAGTTATGACAACCCTATGTGTGCAGAGCAAAGCTGCACCTTTTGGAAGCAGATCACCAGACCTATCTTCCGATGTGTCTCTGGGTGGGTTTGAACCACCAACATTTTGGCTAACAGTTGAGTGCTTAACAGTTTGCGACACCCAGGGACTCCTGAATATTGACTGTTGTTGTTAGGTGCCGTCGAGTCAGTTCCAACTCACACGGACCCTATGTACAACAGAACGAAACACTGCCCGGTCCTGCGCCATCATCACAATCATTGTTATGCTTGAGCCCATTGTTGCAGCCACTGTGTCAATCCACCTCATTGAGGGTCTTCCTCTTTTTCGCTGACCCTGTACTTTACCAAGCATGATATCCTTCTCCAGGGACTGATCCCTCCTGACAGCATGTCCAAAGTATATGAGGCCATCCTTGCTTCTTCCAAGACAGACTTGTTCCTCCTTTTGGCAGTCCATGATATATTCAATAGTCTCATCAATATTCTAGAATATTGACTAGACAAATATTTTACTTACTGCAGTCTCAAAGCTGTTTTTCAACTAAAGGTGTGTATGAAGGTACAGTCTCAAAGGACAAATAGGTATCTCAAACCAGGCATGTCCAAAACTGAACTCCTAACCACCCCACCTCCACATTCGGGGTTCCCATCTTAATTTACGACAGCTCCACCTGACAGTTGTTTAAGCCATATAACATACATTGGAGTGATCTTTAACTCCACTCTATCTCTCACATTCTGTATTCATTGTTAGGAAATGCTGTCTCTTCAACCTTCAAAACATAGCCAGAAGCTGACAAATTTTCATTACTTCCATTGCCCAATATCCTGGTCCCAGCCATCATCTCTCAATTGGACTACAGTAATAACTTCCTAAGTGGTCTTCCTGATTCCATACCCCCCCTCAGTCTAGTCTCAACAAAGTATCCAACCAAAAACCAAAAACTATTGCCATCGAGTCAATCCAGACACTTTAAAAACACAAACCAGATCACATCATTCTCTGCTCAGAACCCTGTAATAACTCTTTCTTTAGAGTAAAAGCCACGGTTTTTAAATGACCTTCAAAGCCTTGTGTGATCCAGCCCCCACTTACTTAACTGCCTCATGTCCTACCAATCTCCCTTACCTCACACACCGCCAACTCCACTGGCCCCTGTACTGTTTCTCAAACATTCCAGGCACGTTCATCCTACCTAGCTAGCTCTTCTCTCTCCCCTAGACAATTGCTGGGCTAACTCCTGCAGATCTTTCAAAGCTTTTCACAGGACTTATTTTCTCTATGTGGTCTACTCTAACCATTCTATTTAATATTGCAATCTACCTGTTCACATCCAACCCGTACTGCCCTGTTCTACTTATTCTTTTGTTCCATAGTAGTACTTGTCATATTCCAACCTGTGTATCTCTAACTTCATCTATCTATCTATCTATATGTCTGTCTGTCTATTATGCATATTTCATTTTTGTATATTTCCCCCTGCTGGAATATAAGTTTCACAAAGGCGGGGATTTTTGTCTGCAAGTACCTGAAAGAGTGTGGTTGGCCCATAATAGACAATAAATATATGCTGAATGACTGACTGTGGGGTCAGGAAGGGGAGAGGAGTAGTGTGTAGAGAGGAACTGATGGACATTAAATATTTATAGAACACTGCTTTAAGAACATTTACATACAAATTTACTTGTTTTCCTTTTTTTATACAAGATTGACAAAATTTGAGTCTCTATTAACATGGACTTATATCACCATTTCTTGCTTAAGGGTTACTCTTTGGATACCAGAAGTAGATGCCAAAATACAATTGTCACAAACTATCTCTTTGTATATAGCTCGGTGAGAACAATAACAATACGAATACACAACAAAGATCAGGCTGAAATGAAAATGGCAAATTCTTTTAATGGACTGACAGAAGGCAGGTTAAGTACAGCACTTACCTGCTTCAGGAAGTCTAGCAGTCAAATCGTTAAATACATAAGCTTATGCTTATAATCATTTTCTTAGGCAGACTTGTTGGGATGCAGACTATTGAAACAAAAAGGCTCAGCATAAGTTAAAATCAATAATTTAATCAATAATTGAATTCAGTGAACATATATCGAGTGGTCATTATGTGCTAGGAAATGTATGAGGAGTGAGTAAGATACAAAAAATGAGACACTGTCTTTGCTCAGTAAAAGGTTGTAATTGGGTAGGTGACACAAGACATGTAACACCAATAATTATAATTCACTGCAGAATGTGATAAGTGCTATCATAAAGGGACAGAGTAGAATAGAAAAGCAGGAATAGGAGAAATTAATTCCAATACTTACAGAATTTCACTCTGAAATTTCATTGTAAATTTATGTGTGTTTATCTCTCGCATGATGCTTCAACTAAATTGACCTGAGTGAATTGCAAATAATTGCTATGGGTTTTATTTTATGTTTTCAGACTCTATTCTCTTCATTTATCATTTCTTCAGTCTGTTTAAGTAATGATTTGCAAAGTAGAGAGCCCTGAATCCTGAAGCTTTAAAGATTATTTTTCAGTCTAGAAACTTTCTGTATTCTAAAGCGCTAATTGAACATGATCTAATTAATCTTATTATTTGAGGTTGAAATTAATCAGGAAATATGATGAAGTATGAATACCAAAAAACATAATTCAAGCATTTATCAAAAGAAATCTACCGTACTGTTAGCTTCATGAATTGTCGTTGTTATTGGGTACCGTCAAGTCGGTTCCGACTCATAGTCATCCTATGTACAACAGAGTGAAACACTGCCCGGTCCTGCTCCACGTTCACAATCGTTATTATGTTTAAGCCCGTTGTTGCACCCTCTGAGTCAATTCATCTCGTTTGAAGGTCCTCTTCTTTTTCAGTGACCCTCCATTTTACCAAGCCTGATGTCCTTCTCCAGGGACTGATCTCTCCTGATAATATGTCCAAAGTATGTGAGACATAGTCTTGCCATCCTTACTTCTACGGAGCATTTTTGCTGTACTTCCTCCAAGACAGATTTGTTCGTTCTTTTGGCAGTCCATGGTATATTCAATGTTCTTTGCCAACATCACAATTCAAAGGTGTCAATTCTTCTTTGGGCTTCCTTATTTATGGTCCAGCTTTCGCATGCATATGAGGCAGTGGAAAACATCATGGATTGGATCAGGTGCACATTAGTCTTCAAGGTGACATCTTTGCTTGTTAACACTTTAAAGAGGTCTTTTGTAGCAGATTTGCCCAATGTAATGCACCTTTTGATTTCTTGACTGCTACTCCTGTGGGTGTTGATTGTGGATCCAAGTAAAATGAAATCCTTGACAACTTCAATCTTTTCTCAGTTTATCATGATGTTGCTTATTGGTCCAGTTGTTAGGATTTTTGTTTTCTTTATGTAGAGGTGTAATCCATACTGAAGGCTGTGGTCTTTGATCTTCATCAGTAAGTGCTTCAAGTCCTCTTCCCTTTCAGCAAGCAAGGTGGTGTCATCTGCATAATGCAGGTTGTTAATGAGTCTTCCTCCAATCCTGATACTATGTTCTTCTTCATATAGTCCAGCTTCTTGGATTATTTGCTCGGCATACAGATTGAATAGGTATGGTGAAAGGATACAGCCCTGATGCGCACATTTCCTGACTTTAAACCACGCAGTATACCCTTGTTCTGTTTTAACAACTGCCTCTTGATCTTTGTACAGGTTCCTCATGAGCACAATTAAGTATTCTGGAATTCCCATTCTTCACAATATTATTCCTAATTTGTTATGATCCACACAGTCTACTGCCTTTGCATAGTCAATAAAATACAAGTAAACATTTTTCTGGTATTCTCTGCTTTCAGTCAAGATCCATCTGACATCAGCATCTGACCCTGGTTCCATGTCCTCTTCTGAATCTGGCTTGAATTTCTGGCAGCTCCCTGTCGATATACTGCTGCAGCTGCTTTTGAATGATCTTCAGTAAAATTCTACTTGCATGTGATATTAATGATGTTGTTCAATAATTTCCACATTCAGTTGGAACACCTTTCTTGAGAATAGGCATAAATACAGATCTCTTCCAGTCAGTTGGCCAGGTAGCTGTCTTCCGAATTTCTTGGCATAGACGAGTGAGCACTTCCAGTGCTGCATTCATTTTTTGAAACATCTCAATTGATATTCCATCATTTCCTGGAGCCTTGTTTTTTGCCAAGCCTTCAGTGCAGCTTGGACTTCTTCTTTTAGTAACATCGGTTCCTGATCATATGCTACCTCCTGAAGTGGTCGAATGTTGACCAATTCTTTTTGGTATAGTGACTCTTTGTATTCCTTCCATCTTCTTTTAACGCTTTTTGCGTCGTTTAATATTTTCCCTGTAGAATCCTTCAATATTGCAACTCAAGGCTTGACTTTTTTCTTCGGTTGTTTCAGATTGAGAAATGCTGCGAGTGTTCTTCCCTTTTGGTTTTCTATCTCCAGCTCTTTGGACATGTCATTATAATACATTACTTTGTCTTCTCAAGCCACCCTTTGAAGTGTTCTATTCAGCTCTTTTACTTCATCATTTCTTCCTTTTGCTTTAGCTACTGGAAGTTCAAGAGCAAGTTTCAGAGTCTGTTCTGACATCCATTTGGTCTTTTCTTTCTTTCCTATCTTTTTAATGACCTCTTGCTTTCTTCGTGTATGATGTCCTTGATGTCATTCCACAACTCACCTGGTCTTTGGTCATTAGTGTTCAATGAGTCAAATCTATTCTTGAGATGGTCTCTAAATTTAGGTGGGATATGCTGAAGGTTGTACTATGGCTCTTGTGGACTTCTAATTTTCTTCAGTTTCAACTTGAACTTGCATATGAGCAATTGATGGTCTGTTCCACGGTCGGCCCTTGGCCTTGTTCTGACTGATGATAATGAGCTTTTCTATCGTCTCTTTCCACAGGTGTAGTCGATTTGATTCCTGATAGATTTGATGACATGATAGAATTTTGCAAGACCCACGACTTCTTCATTGCAAATAGCTTTTTTCACCAACATCAACGATGACTATACACATTGACCTTGCTAGATGGAATACACAGAAGTCAGCTTCATGAATACTGCTAACTAATTGGATTTTATTTAGATTATCAAAAGTATAAATATACAACCAAATAAAAAATTATGAGGAAATTTCCTATGCTACAATTTTCTATTTCATTGATAACGTCAGAATCAGAAGCTTAGGAATTATCTTTGAAATCTTGCTATCCTTCCTCTCATCCAATAGCCAATCCATCACCAAACCTTATAGATTTTTACCTCCACCAATAACTTGCAAATGCATCCACTTCTCTCCATCTCTAATATTTACCTATTCTAATCTGCTACCATAACTTACCTGGATGATTGCAATAAATATCTGGTCTCCACCACACCCACTGATTCTTGCTCTCCTAGAGCAGATCATTCTCCACACTACAACTAGAGTGACTGCTGTTTGTGTGTGGTTATTTTGTTTACCCAATTGTTAAGAGTTTGGTTACTCATAATGCTAAGCTCGTGGTACACTGGAGCCCTGGTGGCACAATGGTTAACACTTCAGCTGCTAACCGAAAGGTCTGTAGTTTGAATCCACAAGCTGCTCCTTGGAAACCCTGTGGGGCAGTTCATCTCTGTCCTATAGGGTCCCTATGAGTCAGAATCAACTCAACAACAATGGGTTTTTCATGGTACACTATCATATCATCATCAGGTGATGTAGTGTTTCTTTCTTATTTTATATTATTTTTCCCCTGCATTCCACATCACCATTCTTGTCCCCTCACATTCTTCTTATTCAGATAGATAGGTATCCTTGTAATAAATATAATGTTGTCTGAGGATTAAAAAAAAAACAAAAACAAAAAACAGTTGCCTGAAGTTGATTTCAACTCATGGTGACCCCATGTGTGTCACAGTAGAATTATGCCCCATACAGTTTTCAATGACTGAATTTTTCAAAAAGTAAATCATCAGGCCTTTCTTCCAAGGCATCTCTGGATGGACTCAAACCTCCAATCTTTCAATTAGCTTCTGAACACATTAACCATTGGCGTCTCACACATGGGGCCACCATGAGTTGAGGTCTCCATCAGTCAGAATCAACTCAGTTTCAACTGATTTGGTATTACAGCATAATGTTTTTTAAATCTGTATAAATGTTGCCAGACATTAAATTACACTGTGCATATTAATTTTGTTATTCAGCACTATATTCTTAAGATTCATTCATGATACTATACGTCTAATTAATTATTTCTACCTGCTGCTAAGTACGTTATTGAATGCATTCACTACACTTTTACTTACTCTGTAGTGAACATTAATTCTTTTGTTCAACATATATTATTGTGCACCTACTAAGTGTCAGGCAATTTTCTAGGCCATAGAGTAATAAAAAATTCCTGCCCTGGGAAATTATAGTAGTGGAAACAGATAATTAACAAGATGACTAAGTAAAATATATATTTGATGGTAATAATTACAGGAGAAAAATAAACCAGGAAATGAAGTATATAAGAAGTATGCAGGGGTTAGGGATTGCAATTTTGGATTAGGTGGTTAGAAACCTCCTCTCTGAAAAAAGACATTTAGGTTAAGACCTGAAGGAAGTGAGATATGAGTCACATGGATATTTGAAGGAAGAGCATTCCAGATACAGAAAAAGTTCAAGCTCTGAGGTAGGAGTATATTGTGTGTTCAACAAACAGCAAGAGGCCAATGCGTCTACAACAGAGTGAACCACGGAAAGAATAGTAGGTGAGATTTGGGAATTCTCATGGAACCCCATCATCTAGGGCTTTGTAGATCATTTCAGAAATTTGACTTTTATGCTGAATTAGATGAGAAACCCTTGGAAGATTTGAGCAGAGAAAAGAGACAAACTGATGTATGTTTCATCAGGAACATCACGGTTACTGTTGAGAATAGACTGAAAGCGGCAAGGCAGAAGCACGGAGACTAGTTAAGAGAGTCTTGCAACAATTCTGTGAGAGAAAGTGGTAGCTTAAACCAATGAAGTAGCAGTGGAGCTGGTTAGAAGTCTTTTGAGTCTGGATACATTTAGAATGTGGAAACAACAACATTTTTTGATAAATCATAATAGTAATAGATAACTCCATAAATAATGACTCCAAGGTTTTTGGCCGGAGCAACTGAAATAATAAATTCACATTTACTGAGTTGGGGTAGACTATGAGCAGAGCAAGTTTGGAAAGAAGTTAAAAAATTCCACTTTGGCCACGTGCAGCTTGAGATGCCTACTGAACATCTAAGTAGAGCGGTTGATCTGGAAGTTGGATTTATGAGTTTATAGTTCAGAGGGAGAAATCCAGACTAGAGATATAAATTTGGGTGTCTTCATCATTTCATAATATTTAAAACCATGAGATTAAATGAATTCACTAATGGAATAAGTGTACTGAAGGGACCCAATAGCTGATGCATGAGTCACTCTAATATTTATAGACCAGAGAGATGAGGAAAAACTCCAAAAGTACTAAGGAGTAGCCACAGAGGCAGTTCTCCATCTAATCTAGGAAATTTTCAAAAGGCATGTCTCCTATATTCTACGGAATACATCTCAAGATCAAAATAACCTAGATTTGGGGTGTTGATGTGTCAGCAATATCAAGAGAAAATGTAAATAAACACCACTTAACTCAAACAGCTTTCACTTTTTTATTTCCTCAACAAGTTACCTCTTTTCGTTACTATTGGATTAACAGTATACTACCCACTTTTTATGCCTCTGGACCTCAGAAGTAAAGCATTGTTCCAGTTCTAATGCATTTAGCATCAAGGTGAGTCACTTTTGAAATGTGTAAAGCTCAGCGGACTGGAGTTGGAGCCTCTTAGTTGTAAAGGTTGAGCGTTCTATTAGGAGATGCTTCCTGAATGTGCTAGTTTTGTAAACTTTCGTTGTTTTTTCCTCTGAGATAAGGTTTGCAAGCATAATTATGGCTTTCCTGTGTGATAGTTAAGGAGCCCTGATCGGTTTGTTTGATTTTTCTGTGTCATATTTGGAAAACCAAAGGTTTCCCATGAAACTTAATGGAAATGGGCACACAATAAATTACTTATTTAGCTCTCATTGCTGTATTGTCATACTACAGATTGGTGGCGCCACAGTGCCATTTGCCTTATTGGTGGCTTGTATTACCAGATCATATTTCTCAAAATTCATATTACCAACCAAAAATTTAAACACACTCAATTAGTAAGCATGCATTCCAATACTGAATACACATGTCATCAAAAAAAAAAAAATTAAGGAGAAAAAATGTAGTAACGGAAGACTAAGCAATATCTGCAAGAAATGAAGACTAAACAACATCTGCAAGCAATAGAATGGGGTAGAAGGCACATGCTACATGTCCAGGCATTGACCAGTCTCTCTCACTAGCTCAGCCACTGCTCACTCTCAGCTGGTGGGTCGCATTGTCTCCTCTCACAGATACTTGCCATGATCCTCACTAAGGGTAAAAAACACACACATACACAAACAAGGAAAAAGCACCACCCAGGGAATTTCACGAAGGGTAAAAACAAAACAACCAAACCTGTTGCCATCAAGTCGATTTTGACTCATAGTGACCTTATAGGCCAGAGTAGAACTGCCCCACAGGGTTTCCAAGGCTGTAATCTTTACAAAAGCAGACTGCCACATCTTTCTCCCACAGAGCAGCTGGTGAATTCAAATTGCCAACCTTTCAGTTAGCAGCCAAGCACTTAACTTCTGTGCCACCACAGCTCTTTCACTAAGGGTAGAGGGTCACAGTACGGTCAGTGTGTGGCAGTTTGCAGTATCTCAACACACTCTTGAAGATGCAGGGAGCCAGTGCTTGGCATTGTCTGGCCAGCAGGACCTATTGGGAGCCTAGGCACTGTGGAAGGGCCTCCCATTTGATTGGTTCATAGTCGCATCAGCTGCATTCTGGATTGTTACACCCAAAGATGCATAAGTCATTACATAAACCAAACTTAGATAAACCGTCTTACACAACAAATGTGATCATTGATTATATGGTTGGTTGGTTGGTTTTTTTACAACTCATATCAGTCTTTATGAATACATTCCAGAACTTTTTTTTTTTACTTTTCAGAATATATTTACCACTTTGAGGCATAGCAGATATTTATCTCCTTTGAGTGAGGCAGCCTATGCTTATCCAAATGTAGCAAATATGTTGACAGCTTTAACAACTTTTGAGAAAAACATGTATAGAAGCAAAGGAACATTTTTGGTGGGAAAGTTTGTTTATCACTTTTAAGCACAGTAGAAGGTTTTTATTCATTCCTATTAAAATCTAGGATGAGGAATCCTTCACAAAAATTCATGTCACACATGACACATGTCTGACCATGTCAACACTCCATGTGTGTGATGCTTCAAATTCTTTAATGGTTTCCTATTGTTCTTAGGATAAAGACCAAAATCTCTAAAGTGGTCACCTGTGTCCTGCAATTTCTGGCGTCAAACCACATTCCAGTCTTCACACACACTTTTTTTTTTTGTTTTTCTTTTAGTTGACCCCTGTTCATTTCAGGGTCTTTGTATGCAGTTACCTGTGCTTGGAACTCTCCCTACCTCCACTCTTCATTTACCCAGTTAACTCTTTCAAATCTGAAATCATTTATTTCTTCCTCAGGGAAGCCTTCCCTGACCGTTCAGACTATGTCAGGGTCCACATATGTGCTCTTAAAGCACCATATGTCTTTCCTTTGTAACCATTGTATTATTTGTAATTTTGTTTTCATCAGTATAATTTGATTAATATAGAGAGTAGGCACCATTGCATTCCAATAATTAGCACTATGCCTTGTTACATAGTAGACTTTCATTAATATTTGTTCAGTGAATCAATAAATGAAAAGTACTAGTCAGTGTGTTCTAGTGGAACAGCTTTCTTAAAGTGCTTTATTTGTTCACTTAAAAACATTCAAGACTTCCAGGCAACATGGCATTATAGACAGAAGCACCACACCGTCCCTCCACAGGAAAGATCTGAAAAACTAAGCCAAATGGAGAAAACAGCAGTCCTGAAACTCTAAGCATCAAATGAAGAGATAAAGAACTCAGCCAATCACCAAATGGAATAAGAAACTGACAGAGAACAGAGAGCTAGGAGAGATACATGCAGAGGTCCCCTATCAGCTAAAGCAGCGCAGATCCGCCATCTTGGACACCTATCAGAGATCAGCGAACAGGGGGTATGAGAAAGCAGCTTCACAGAGCTTCCAGCAGGAGACAGAACAACTGGTAACCAGCGATATATGCTTTCCCACCCCCCCACCCTTCTTCACCCCCACTCGGCCTCCTCTGCTTCCTGCAGCCACAGTCTGTTAGCCGGGAAGCACCGGCTTCACCCCAGTGCTGCTTGGATTCCACCCACCTGCACTGGCCGGCGCCATGAGTGCCATTTGTTGGCTGCTGGTGTTACTTTTTTCTGCTTCTTTTGATTTCTTCCATACCTCTCACCATCTCCCCCTCCTTTCTATCAAATACCTGGCTCTGTGCACCATCTTTGCTTCTTCCTGAAAGGCTGTGAAACGCCTCTCGAATGTGAAACTGCTTCCCGGACCGTGCTGCCACGCTGGGGGCATCCCTGGGCTTTCTTTTGTTTGTTTTCAAATGTTTGTTTGTTTATTTTCTTTTTCTTTTCTTGAATTGGGATCCTATTCTAGCCAAACAGTACTGCACGGCCTGGGACCTACCCCCTCAGTTTGTGCAGATGTGCAGAGGGATCCCTGAGGACATTTCTTTTTTCTTGTTTTTTGGGAGTTTTTCTTGTTCTTTTATTATATGTTTTGTTTTCTTTTCTCTCTTTTTCCCTTTTTTCATTACTCAGTTTTTTTGTCTCTCTATACTTCTCTTCCTGTCTCCTGAATACCTGGTATTGAGTGACACCTCTACCCTTTAGCCAGGCTGTACTTCACTGCATGGGAGCAACTTCTCCAGACTTCACAGCCACACAGGTGGGATCCCTCGGAGCTTCTCTTTTTCTTTCTAATTTTTATTTATTCATTTTTTTCTTTTCTTTATTTTTTTCTTTTTCTCCTTTTTGTTTTTCCCTACTTCATAGTCTCTCATCTCTCCATTCCAACAGCAAGCTCCCTTAGCACTCTTTTTTGTTTGTTGGTATGTTTTTGGCTCCTGTTCCTCTTTCATCTTTCCCATACCCATCTTAGCTCCACACATCACAATCTACCCCTTCCTTCCTGCCTACCTGCACTGTGTACTGAATATCACACCCTCAAGCAACATAGGCATGGCCTTCCGGAACCTGCCCTGCACTGATTCCTGGCCCGTCCTGGTCGCTGTAGTACATGTGATGAACAACCCATCCCAGAAACTCCTCTTCAGCTAGACCTGCCCCGCTGTACCATATCTGAGTGACTGAGTCTGCTCATTGGAGAAGGAGGTGAAAAGTATCGTGCTCACAGATGAGCAAACAACAAAGAGAGCACAGCCCGCCTGCTCAGACATAACCAAATAAAACAAAAAAGCAGAACAAAACAAACAAATCTACAATCAATTAACAAGGAAAATAACCACTGAATGCCCCAAAGACAGCAGACAATATCAAAACATATACAAAAACAGGACAGAATGGTTCCAGTAGGTGTCCAAAATAAAAGACCAGATGACTTTCCAGTAGAATAAAAGGCACTAGAACTACCTGATAGGGAATTCAAATCTCTAATATTCAGCTCTATCCAAGAGTTGAAGCAAAAAGCAGAAAAAAATGAGGAAAAACAGACAGATCCATGGAAAAGACAGACAAATTCATGGAAAATACAGACAAAAAAAGGGAAGAATTCAGGAAAATAATGCAGGAACAAAATGCCAAAATAAACTCACAACTAGAAATCATACAAAAACAACAATTAGAAATCCAAAAGATAAACAACAAGATTTCAGAAATGGACAGTGTCATAGAAGGGCTGAGGATCAGGTTTGAAACGGTGGAAGACAGGATTAGCGAAATTGAAGACAAACTCTTGGATGGCACTCTGAGGAAAAACCAGAAAAAAGAATGAAGAAAAATGAAAAGACCCTGAGAATTATGTGGGATACAATCAAAAGCATAAATTTTCGAGTGATCAGAGTTTCAGAACAGGGGGAGAAAACAGAAAACACAGAGAGGATCATTGAAGAACTGCTGACAGAAAACTTTCCCAATATCAAGAAAGATGAAAAGCTGGCCAGCCAAGAAGCTCAACGAACCCCATATAGGAAAGACCCCAAAAGAAAATCACCAAGGCATATCATAATCAATCTCACTAAAACAAAGACAAAGACAAAGAGTCCTGAGAGCAGCTCAAGAAAAACAAGAAGATACATACAGAGGAGAAACAATAAGACTAAGCTCAGCTTATTCAACAGAAACTATGCAGGCCAGAAGGCAATGGGATGACATATATAAAACCCTGAAAGAAAAAAATTGCCAGCCAAGAATAATATATTCTGCAAAACTCTCAGTCAGATTTGTTGGTGAAATTAGGTCATTTCCAGATAAACAGAAATTAAGGGACTATGTAAAAACCAAACCAAACTTACAAGAATTATTAAAGAGAGTCCTTTAGAGTCCTTTTAGAGGCTGAATCTAGGACACAGGACCTTACCAGCCAGATACCAATCTAGGAAATGAACTCTCAAGGACAATCCAAAACCAAAAGAAATACAACATGGAATCAGAGCAGTTAATCTTTAAATGACAACAACATCAGAACAATAAACGAGGGAATAAATGGGGTAGGTATAGAACCTTCTAATGGAGAGGAAGGCAAGGCGATACCAACTAATAATAGACTGCTTCAAACATAGGAAGATAAAGGTAAATTTCAAGGTAACCACAAAGAAAGCAAACAAACCTACTCATCAAAATAAAGAGGGAAAACATAAAGTCTCAGTAAAAACAAAACCTACAAAAACAAAAGTAATGAAAAAAATCCACCAACAAAAGGAATTCAGCAGAGGAGAGTAAGAGATACAAAGAAAGGGTCAGCACCACAAAAAAAAGCTCTACAAAATGACAGCAATAAACTCACACCTATCAATAACTACACCGAATGTAAATATCCTAAATGCACCCATAAAGAGATGGAGAGTGACAGAATGGTTAAAAAAACAGGATCCATCAATGTGCTGTCTACAAGAGACACACCTTAGAAACAAAGACGTACATTTATTAAAAATCAAAGGATGG
>NW_004444061.1:987908-989123 GCF_000243295.1 Trichechus manatus latirostris
TAATCCACCACATAAATAAAAGGAAGAAAAGAATCACATGATCATCTCCATTGATGCAGAAAAGTCATTTGACAAAATCCAACACCCTTTCCTGATAAAAACTCTCAATAAAATAAGCATACAATGGAAATTTCTCTTCATAATAAAGGGCATCTGTGCAAAATCGACAGCCAACATCATTCTTAATGGAGAGAAGCTGAAACCATTCCCCTTGAGAACAGGAACAAGACAAAGATGCTCTTTATCACCACTCCTATTTAACAGTGTCCTGGAAGTTCTAGCTAGAGTAATAAGGCAAGAAAAAGAAATAAAGGGCATCCAAACTGGTAACGAAGAAGTTAAACTTTCCCTGTTTCTGGATGATATGATACTATACATAGAAAACCCAAAAGATTCCACTAGAAAACTAATAGAAAGATTCAGCAGAATAGCAGGCTACAAGATAAACATACAAAAATCAGTTGGATTCCTATACACCAATACAGAGAATGATGAAAAGGAAATCAGGAAAACAATACCATTTATAATAGCCCCTAAAAAATAAAATACTTAGGAATAAATCCAACCAGAGATGTAAAAGATCTACACAAAGAAAACTACAAAACACTACTGCAAGAAACCCAAAGAGATCCGCATAAATGGAAAAACATACCATGCTAATGGATAGTAGACTCAACATTGTGAAAATGACAATTCTACCCAAAGCAATTTACACATACAATGCAATCCTTATCCAAATATCAACAAAGTTCTTTAAAGAGATGGAAAAACTAATTACTAACTTTATATGGAAAGGGAAGAAGCCCAGACTAAGAAGAATAAAGTAGGAAGACTCACACTACCTGACCGTAGAACCTACTATACAGCTACAGTAGTCAGAACAGCCTGGTACTGGTACAATGACAGATACGTTGACCAATGGAACAAAATTGAGAACCCAGATGTAAATCCATCCACCTACGGTCCTGTGATCTTTGACAAGGGCACAAAGTCCATCAAATGGGGAGAAGACAGTCTTTTTTAACAAATGATGCTGGCAAAACTGAATGTCCATCTGCAAAAAAAATGAAACAGGACCTATACCTCACACCAAATACAAAAACTAATTCAAAATGGATCAAAGACCTAAAGCCAAAAACTATAAAGCTCATAGAAGAAAAAATAGGATCAATGCTAAAGGCCCTAATACACAGCATTAACAGGATACAAACCATA
>NW_004444061.1:990509-1004483 GCF_000243295.1 Trichechus manatus latirostris
AAGTATGGCCCCTGGACACCCTTTTAGCTCAGTAATAAAGTCACTCCCGAGATTCACTATTCAGCCAAAGATCACACAGCCCCATAAAACAAAATGAGACTAATGGGGCACAACAGTCCAGGGACAAGAACTAGAAGGCAGGAGGGGACAGGAAAGCTGGTAATAGGGAACCCAAGGTTGAGAAGGGACAGTCATGACATGTTGTGGGGTTGTTAATCATTGTCATAAAATAATATGTGTACTGACTGTTTGATGAGAAACTATTTGCTCTGTATACCATCATCTAAAGTACAATTAAAAAATTTTAAAAAAAGAGAAATAAAAAAAAAAACGTTCAAGTTAGAAGCAGCAAGTAATATTGAGAAGTTCTGCATATGAGGCAGGCATCTTAAATTTAGCATGAAAGTGGATTTTTTGCCCTAGTGAGGCTGAAACTAGAATAACAGATATTATAATTCATGCTCAGTGATGTTTTAGACAACAAATATGATTTGTTGTTAGTCTGAGTATCTAAAAGCTATACATTACTATTGAAAGAGCACAGCTTACTGAGCATTAAATATGAGTGGAATTTAACTCATTAAGCATCCATAGTTCTTATAATGAGTTCTGAGATTTTTATAGAACACTGCCACAATGCCTAAGGGTATGAGTCATAAAATGCCCAAATTGAATATGCTCCCATTCAATTAAGGAGAGTATTTTGACAGATTTGTTGACGCTTCATATTTCCACTAGAAATTTTTAAGTTGTAATATGTATTCTGGGTTCATCACCATCCAAATTCTTTACTTATTAGTTAAGTAGTTTACAGGGGGCAGTGGTGTTTCAGTGGTAGAATTCTGGCCTTCCATATGGGTGACCTGGGTTTAATTTCCAGCCAATGCACCTCCAGTGCAGCCACTAACCATCAGTGAAGTCTTTTGTGTTGCTATAATAATGAAGAGGCTTTAGCAGAGCTTTCAGTCTAAGACGGCTTAGGAAGAAAGGTCTGGTGATCTACTTCTAAAAAATCAGCCAATGAAAACCGTATGGGTCATATAGTCCAATTTCGTTATGCATTAGGGGCCAATTCGACAGCAGCCAACAACATAACAACAGGTTTACAGAAGAATTCTGGGCTGCCAATCATCTCAACCTGCTGTTGTTATATATCTAGGAACATCAAGTCAATTTTGACTCATAGTGACCGCATGTGACAGAGTATAGGATTTGTAGGCTATAATGTTTACAGGAGCAGATGTCCAGGTCTTTCTCCCCTAGAACCATTTGGTGGTTTCAGACCACCAACCAAAGCACCAACCCATCAGTTTGCAGTCGAGTACTAACCATTGCATCACCAGTACTCCTTCATCTCTGCCTAGCCAAAGACACATATTCCTGTGGAAAGCCCAAAGACATAGTTGCTCAGTGGTGTATTACCCAATTAGAAGGAAGACATTATTACCTCAGTGCATGCTGACTGCCCAACTCTTGCATGGGTTTAAGTGAGAAGAATAGGTTATAGAGATGGGCAGCCAGCATTCTCCTTTGATTATTTGGCTAGAGAGAAAAAAGGGGTACAGATTGTTTGCTAATAGATTTGGAGTGCGATTTTTGGCTTGAATTAGCAGAGAAAGGGGTCTTTGTGAGTGTGGAGTAGAAAAGGACAGGAAGTTCAAAGTAGGGAGATGAAGAAGCAATCAAAGACCAATGATCTTGCCCACCTAGAGCAAGAGGCTCTATGAAACACAGCTTTGACACCTCAAGAGTTATGGATCGAATTGTGTCCCCCAAAAATGTGTGTCAGATTGGCTAGGCCATGATTCCCAGTACTGCATGATTGTCCAACATTTTGTCATCTGATGTAATTTTCCTACGTGTTGTAAATCCTACCTCTATGATGTTAATGAGGCAGAATTAGAGGCAGTTATGTTAATTAGGCAGGACTCAATCTACAAGATTAGGTTTGTTTTAAGTCAATCTCTGAGATATAAAAGAGAGAAGTGAGCAGAGAGACATAGGGACCTCGTACCACCAAGAAAGCATTGCTGGGAGCAGAGCACATACTTTGGACCCAGGGTTCCTGCACAGAGAAGCTCCTAGACCAAGGGAAGATTGATGACAAGCACCTTCCCCCAGAGCCAAAAGAGAGAGAAGGCCTTACCCTGGAGCTGGTGCCCTGAATTTGGACTTCTAGCCAACTAGATTGTGAGAGAATAAATTTCTGTTTGTTAAAGACATCCACTTGTGGTATTTCTGTTGCAGTAGCACTAGATAACTAAGACATTGAGTACACAGGAAATCTGAGTTGAGCAGAATCAGTTAATAAATTTGTAAACAGTTTAGGTTAAGCTAAACCCTAAAAATTTGTACTCATTTTTGCTTTTACTCACTCCCTTTTATATCATAATGTTTTATTTTCATCATCGCATGTATGACTACCTAATACATTCTTTTTTTTTTAAAATAGTATCTCTAGCCCTAGTGTGTACACTCTGTGAGAGTAGAGATCTGTTAGTTATGTTCTGGACTGTATTCCCACTGGAAAAGTTCATGGTACTGAGTAGGAGTCTCAAGAAATTTTACCGAGTGAATTAAAGAATTTTTTTGAAGATCGAACAAATAATTCTGTCTTCTCTGTACAGTCCTTCCTGATTCCTGCAGGCAAAATAAGTCACTCCCCTTATGCTCCATGGAAACCCTGGTGGCATAGTGGCTAAGAGCTATGGCTGCTAACCAAAAGGTCGGCAGTTCAAATTCACCAGGCTCTCCTTGAAAACCCTATGGGGCAGTTCTACTCTGTCCTACAGGGTCGCTATGAGTCAGAATCCATTCTGGAGTATATTTCATTCATTCATCCATTTATTCTTTTGTTCATTTATTCATTCATCCAACACACATTCATTGAGTATTTATTGTTTATAAGCACTGAGTAGGACCTTAAGACTATAAACCAAAACCAAACCAAATCCATCGCTGTCAAGTAGATACCAACTCAAGTCTCTGCCGTCACGTTACAAGTTAGAGGAGGAGACAGAAAGTCCAGGGCTATGATAGAGATGAGCACAGGCTTTTATGAGAATGCATAGAAAGAGCTCTTAATCCGGCCTCATGGGATCGGAAAGACTTCTTAGAGAAAAGTTAATTTAAGCTGAGACCTGAAGAATGAGTAGAAGGGAATCACATTTCATAAAGAAGAAACAGCATTATCGAGGCCGACAGACTGAAATGGAACATGGCATATGTTAGGAACTATATCATTCATCTGACAAATCCTAGCAGGTAGACAATGACCCACACACATGAAGCACTCAATAAATGTTTATCCCTATGGTCATATGGTTACTCTACTGACAAACAGAATAATTATGGAAACTAGAAAATTATCCATATGCTTCCCTTACTTTGATATAGGAACAATATTTCTTTCTTTTTCCTGTTACACCAATACATGGATGAAGTAGCATTCATTCATGCTGTTGTTGTTAGGTGCCGTCAAATAGGTTTTAACTCATAGCGACCCTATGTACCACAGAACGAAACACTGCCTGGTCCTGCGCCATGCTCACAATCATTGTTAAGCTTGAGCCCATTGTTGCAGCCACTGTGTCAATCCATCTCATTGAGAATCTTCCTATTTTTCATTCCTAGACATACTGTATTTTAAGTACCATAAAGAACAGAATCAGCATCTCCTATGCAGTACCATTATTGAAAAGCACTTCCAATTTCAGTGGTGCAGCAACTCTTATTGTGGGTGATAAAGGAACTGAATGGCATCATTTCCCCATCCTCTATGCTAACCACTCCATGTCTAAAAGCAAATCATTATTCACCTCTATCTTAGGAAATGGATGTCAGAAGAGACTCTGAAACTTGCTCTTGAATGTAGAATAGCTAACGTGAATGGAAGAAATGATGAAGTAAAAAGCTGAACAGAGGATTTCAAAGAGTGGCTCAAGAAGACAAAGTAAGGTATTATAAAGAAATGTGCGAAGATCTGGAGTTAGAAAATGAAAAGGGAGAAACAGGTTTGGCATTTCTCAAGCTGAAAGAACTGAAGAAAAAATTCAGTCCTAGGGTTGCAATATTAAAGGATTCTATGGGTAAAATATTGAATGACGCAAGAAGCATCAAAAGAAGATGGAAGAAATACACAGAATCAATGTACCAAAAGGTATTGGTCAACGATCAACTATTTCAGGAGCCTTTGGTACTGAACAAAGAAGTCCAAGCTGCACTGAAAGCACTGGCAAAAAACAGGGTTCCAGGAATTGACAGAATACCAAATGAGATGTTTCAACAAATGGATGCAGCACTGGAAGTGCTCACTCGTTTATGCCAAGAAGTTTGGAAGACCGTTAAGTGGCCGACCAACTGAAAGTGATCTATACTTTTGCCCAAGGAAGATGGTTAAGTGGCCAACTGACTGGAAGTGATCTATATTTTCGCCCATTTCAAAAAATGATGATCCAACAGAATGTGGAAATTATCAAACAATATCATTAATATCACACACATGTAAACTTGCTGAAGACAATTCAAAAATGGTTGCAGCAGTACATAGACAGGGAACTGCCAGAAACTCAGGCTGGATTCAGAAGAGGACATTGAGCAAGGGCTATCATTGCTGATGTCAGATGGATCTTGGCTGAAAGCAGAGAATACCGGAAAGATATTTACCTGTGTTTTATTGACTATGCAAAGGCACTCACCTGTGTGGATCATAACAAATTATGGATAACATTGTGAATAATGAGAATTCCAGAACACTTAATTGTGCTCATGAGGAACCTGTATATAGACAAAGACACAGTCGTTCGAACAGAACAAGGAGATACTGTGTGGTTAAAATCAGGAAAGGTGTGCATCAGGGTTGTATCCTTTCACCATACCTATTCAGTCCGTATGCTGAGCAAATAATCTGAGAACCTGGAATATATGAAGAAGAATAGGGCATCAGGATTGAAGAAAAAGTAATCAGCAACCTGTGATATGTAGCCGACTCAACCTTGCTTGCTGAAAGTGAAGAGGACTTGAAGCACTTACTGATAAAGATCAAAGACCACAGCCTTCAGCATGGATTACACCTCAACATAAATAAAACAAAAATCCTTACAACTGGACCAATAAGCAACATCAAGATAAAAGGAAAAAAGATTCAAGTTGCCAAGGATTTCATTTTACTTGGATCCACAATCAACACCCATGGAAGCAGCAGTCAAGAAATCAAACAATGTATTGCCTTGGGTAAATGTCCTGCAAAAGACTTCTTGAAAGTGCTAAAAAGCAGTGATGTCACTTTGAGGACTAAGATGCGCCTGACACAAGCCATTGTGTTTTCAATCGCCTCATATGCACTGGAAGCCTGGACAATGAATAAGGAAGACCAAGGAAGAACTGATGCTTTTGAATTATAGTGTTGGTGAAGAATGTTGAATATATCATGGACTGCCAGAAAAGGGAATACATCTATCTTGGAAGAAGTACAGCCAGAATGCTCCTTAAAAGCGAAGATGGCGAGGCTTGGTCTCACATATTTTGGACATGTTGTCAGGGGGGACCAGTCCCTGCAGAAGGACATCTTGATTGGTAAAGTAGAGGGTCAGCAAAAGAGAGAAAGGCCTTCAATTAGATGGATTGACACAGTGTCTGCAATGATGGGCTCAAGCATAGCAACAATTGGGAGGATGGTGCAGGATTGGGCAGTGCTCGTTCTGTTGCACACAAGGTCATTATGAGTGGGAACCGACCTCACAGCATCTAACAGCAACAACAACAATCCTAGGAAAAAGAAAGCAGGTGTTAAAATCTGTCAAAAAGATTTCACTACTCTTTGTAGAAAGCAATGAACTCCCTTATTCTTTCAGTATTCTGTGTCTTCCAGTATATTCCATGCTAGTTAATACAGAATAACTGGAGGATTTCTTGACAATCGTAATTCATGGCTGATTTCTCTCTGATCTTTATGATTTCCAGCCAACTTCCATCTGTTCTGTAGTTCAATATGAACCTGTCACAAAAGAGATTCATTGCCCACCTAAGGTTCAAAGGGTAGTATAAAAGCCGTAGAGACATTTTACATCTCAATCTGTAAGAGAAATGTAAATACTTATACCCTGGGTACACATGAAGCCCATTAGAGTCAGAAGATGGACCAGCTATTACTTAGATAATGAAAAGACATACAAAATAGATGGCTCACTGCTTACCTCACACAAAACCAAAACAAAAAAGTCAGTATGGAACATAATAGGGACCCTAGTGGCACAGCGGTTAAGTGCTACGGTTGCTAATCAAAAAGGTCGGCAGTTCTAATCCATCAGACTCTCCTTGGAAACTCTATGGGGCAGTTCTACTCTATCCTATAGGGTCGCTATGAGTTGAAATTGACTCAACGGCAACGGGTTTGGGTTTTGGTTTGGTTTTGGAAGATATCCTAGTTATCTAGTGCTTCTATAATAGAAATACCACAAGTGCACGGCTTTCAACAAGAGAAATTTAATCTCTCACAGTCTAGTAGGCCACAAGTCCAAATTCAAGGCATCAGCTCCAGGGGAAGCCTTTCTCTCTCTGTCAGCTCTGGAAGAAGGTCCTTGTGATGCGTCAGTGTTCCCTTGGTCTGGGAGCATCTCAGCACAGGAACGTCAGGTCCAAAGGATGCACTCTGCTCCAGGCACTGCTTTCTTGGTGGTGTGAGGTTCACGTGTGTCTCTGCTCGCTCCTCTCTTTTATGTCTCAAAAGAGATTGCCTTAAGACACTATCTAATCTTGTAGACCTCATCAGTATAACTGCTGCTAATCCATCTTAGTACATCATAGTGATAGAGTTTACAACACATAAGGAAATCACGTCAGATTACAATCAGATTACAAAATGCTACACAATCATACTATACCGGGAATCATGACCCAGCCAAGTTGATAGATATTTTTTGGGGACACAATTCAATCTATGACAGAAGGAGAGGGAGTACAAACCTGAATAGTGTCTAGCATTCTAGCTAGATGGCAATCTCAGACCCAAAGCCTTTCCTCATCTTTCCAGCCTACCCCTTTTCTTTCTTATTATTATCATTCCTCCCTCCCCTCACAACACACATACAAAATTAGGAAGCTTAAAACAATTTTATTTAGTTGCCACTATTCTTTTGAAAAATTACATTTTATATGAAAGTTGAGATTCTTAGTTTCTCTTGAAAAAAGTTGAAGATATGGCAACACCAGTCTCACACTCTTTCTTAATGATGATCAACCAGAGCTGAGAAGGGCACAAGTGCTGATTCTCTTGTTTGCCCCAGTTCCCACTGCTCCCTATTATCACACACAGCCTACTTCACTTATTTACATTATCTATCTTGTCTCTATAGGGTTTTGAGTTTGAGATGTCTGATTTCTCTGTGTTGTTCTTCTTCATCTGACAAACATTAGTTATCATTTAGGGTCTGTTCTTGTAATTATCAATATTCAAGTCCTTCTCCATATTAAACTGTTAGCTCTGTAAGAGCTCTCTGCTCCATTTTTTTTTTTTTAATTTCCAAAGGGCCTATAATGGATGTTCAATGCATATTTGACAAAAGATAATTCAGTAGATAAAACAGTGTCACAGAGCAGAGAAAGGACTGGTGCAAGAGTCAGGACATCTGGCTTCCAAATCCGGTTTTTCTATTAATGCACTATATGATTTTCAGCAAGATATACATTCTTAGTTTCCATGTTTCTTAAACTAGGATAGCTAGCTTGTATGATCTTAACATATTTTTCACCCTAGAATTTTACTACTCTAGAGTTCTTTGAACTGGACTTTTCTCAATTTCTATAAATTTGTCAGATGGGTCATGAAATCCCAACCATCTTTTCCATTGAATAGTGGGAAATTATTCTGATTATAGTTTTGCAAAAGCAGGCAAGAGAGTATGTCAAGGAAAATAATACTTGGCATATTGTGAATGAGATTTTAAACCAAATATTTTTAGACAGTGTTTTTCTTTGATGTGCTGTTATCTACATCCTCTTTGCAGGGCCCCCATTTCAGATGTGATTTAGAGTTAATAATATGGTAGGAGTCAAACAACTCTGACTTCGCTGTTATGCTACACAAAAGGAGAGAATACAGGTGTCAGGGAGTGCATGACGGAGAATCTGCAGAGTTACGTGTTCCTTTATATTCTGCAAAGCTGTGAGAATTCTGTTGAATTCTTGAAAGATAAATAATAATAATTGCAATAAGTTTTTCTTTATTCCCAGCAGGGCTGTCAGAATTTGAATAGTACTTTTTTACAATAGTGGCAACTGGGGGACACAGGCCCCCTGGTGTCTTTGGGAGCCTCGGAATCATTTCATACGAAAAGTTCTCTTTCCCTGACTTGGCCTCCGCCTGGATATCTCAACTAAAGGAAGAGATTTTCCCCTTAAAATGTTATCACTGTAACCTGACCCTACTAATGCCAGTAAATTTCCATTAGTCCTTAAGCTAGCCCAAGTCAGATTTGGCCTACCCTGCATGCGCAGAAGGGCCAGCTGTGACTGCTAATTGACCTCAACAGAGGCCGCAGCCACAGGTGGAATGACTCAGAAGGAAAATCATCACCCAAACCCTATTCCAAAGCAAGAGGTCCAACAAGAATCACGTCACTTCCTGTTTCCTGGACGCCTTCTAGAATTTTCCCCCCTTAGTATGCCTAAGTGGCTGCCATCTTAAGTATAAGCCCTGCTTCCCCATAGCTCTGGGAGCCAGATTCCAGGAACTTCCTCCCAGGTCCTTGCTCTACACATTGCAATAAAGTTACTTTCCCTTTCCCAAAGAACTACTGTTCAGATAATTGGCAAGTCTGTGCATGCTGGACATGGATTCACCTTCCCGGGTTCAGTAACATCACCACAGAAATATTAATTAATCATGGTAGAAAATTTTAAAATATAAGAAGGAAACATAAAAATCACCTAAAAGGTTGCCATGTAGACAGCTACTCTTAATTTCAAGTACACGCCCACACATACACACAATTTTGAATAGGATATTTGGCATATTTGTCTTCTAGCATCCTTCCCCTTCCTACCAGCACCCTAATATCCTTGTGGGGTATCATTTCTACTCCTTTGTATATAATTTTGGTGAGATGATAAATCTAGGTATTAGAGGAAAATACTTCTTTCCCAACTTTTTTCTTTCTGTACAAATCAATGTTTCTCAGAATTAACACTACTGCTATTTTGAGGCTGATAATCTTTTGTTGTTGGGGGTGGGGGACCTGTTCTGTGCATTGTAGGATATTAGCACCATTCTTGTCCTTTACCCACTAGATGCCAGTAGCACCCTATGATGGTTCATTTTATGTGTCAAGTTGGCTAGGCTAAGGCATATAGCTGTTTGGTCAAACACTAGTCTAGATGTTGCTATGAGTATGTTTTGTAAATATAATTAACATTCACATTCAATTGACTTTAAATAAAGGAAATTATCTTTGATAATGTGGGTGGGCCTTGTTCAATCAGTTGAAGTCCATAAGAGTAAAAACTGAAATTTCCAGGATAAGAGAGAATTCTGCCTCAAAACTGTAACATAGAAATCCTACCTGAGTTTTTAGCCTTCCTGCCTTCCCTACAGATTTCAGATTTGCCAGTCTTTACAATCACATGAGCCAATTCCTTAAGATAAATCATAAATACATATATATACATAGATATGTGTATATCCATGTACATATACATATATATATATATACCCTATTGGTACACACCCTTTTAATTCTGATAAACAAAAATTTCTCCAGACATTGCCAAATGTCCCCTTGGGGGCAAACTTCCCCCTGGTTGACAACTACTGGTATAGTGCACTACCAATACAGTGCAACTACCCTTGAATAAAACCCCAGGCCTCTTGGAAAGATGAATGACTTATAGGATTGGGAAGTTTGGGGGAAAGAATGGAGCATGCATGGCCCAGCCCCTTCTGCGTTCTCACTGGGATATTCTAGTCCCCAGAGAATACATTATGGTCTCCACTTTTTGTTGTTAGGTGCTATCGAAACATTTCCGACTCATAGCAACCCCACATACAACAGAACAAAACACTGCCAGTTCTGCGCCATCCTCACAGTCGTTATGCTTGCGCCTATTGTTGCAGCCACTGTGTCACTCCATCTCATTGAGGGTCTTCCTCTTTTCGCTGACCCTCTACTTTACCAAGGATGATGTCCTTTTCTAAAGACTGGTCCCTCCTGATAACATGTTCAAAGTTCAACAAATGAAGTCTTGCCATCCTCACTTCTAAGGAGCATTCTGACTGTACTTCTTCCAAAGCAGACAGTTCTTCTAGCAGTCCATGGTATATTCAGTATTCTTCACCAACACCATGATTCAAAGGCATCAGTTCTTCTTCAGTCTTCCTTACTCATTGTCCAGCTTTTGCACATACATGAGGCAATTGAAAATACCTTGACTTAGGTCAGGCACACCTTAGTACTCAAAGTGACATCTTTGCTTTTTAACACTTTAAAGAAGTCTTTTGAAGCAGATTTGCCCAATCCAATAAGTCATTAGATTTCTTGACTGCTGTTTCCATGGGCATTGATTGTGGATCCAAGTAAAATGAAATCTTTGACAACTTTATATGATGTTACTTTTTGGTCCAGCTGTGAGGATTTTGTTTTCTTTATGTTGAGGTGTAATCCATACTGAAGGCTGTAGTTTTTGATTTTCATCAGTAAGTGCTTCAAGTCCTCTTTGCTTTCAGCGAACAAGGTTGTGTAATCTGCATATTACAGGTTGTTATTTAGTCTTCCACCAATCCTAATGCCACGTTCTTCTTCATATAGTCCAGCTTCTCAGATTATTTACTAAGCATGCAGATTGAATAAATATGGCAAAAGGATACGACCCTGATGCACACCTTTCCTGATTTTAAAACATGCAGTATCTCCTTGTTCTGTTCGAATGACTGTCTCTTGGCCTATATACAGGTTCCACATGAGCAACATCAGGTGTTCTGGAATTCCCATTCTTCACAATATTATCCATAATTTGTTATGATCCACACAGTTGAATGTCTTTGCATAGTCAATAAAACACAGGTATACATCTTTCTGCTATTCTCTGCTTTCAGCCAGGATCTATTTGGCATTAGCAATGATATCCCTTGTTCCGTGTCCTCTTCTGAATCCTGCTTGAGTTTCTGGCAGTTCCCTTACAATGTACTGCTGCAATAGTTTTTGAATTATCTTCAGCAAAATTTTACATGTGTGTGATATTAATGATATTGTTTGATAATTTCCACATTAGATTGGATCACCTTTCTTTGCAATGGGTACAAATATGGACCTCTTCCAGATGGTTGGTCAGGTAGCTGTCGTCCAAATTTTTTGGCA
Source organism: Trichechus manatus latirostris (assembly GCF_000243295.1). NCBI lineage: Eukaryota > Metazoa > Chordata > Mammalia > Sirenia > Trichechidae > Trichechus > Trichechus manatus. Next base: position 1,001,858 of record NW_004444061.1, read on the forward strand.
TAGATGAGTGAGCACTTCCAGAATTGCATCCATTTGTCGAAACATCTCAATTGGTATTCAATCAATTCCTGAAGCCTTGTTTTTCGCCAATGCCTTCAGTGCAGCTTGGACTTCTTCCTTCAGTACCATTTGATCCTGATCTTATACTACCTCCTGAAATGGCTGAATGTCAACCAACTCTTTTTGGTACAATGACTGTGTACTCCTTCCATTGTCTTTTGATTCTTCCTGATTCATTCAATATTTGGCCATAGAATCTTTTAATATTGTAACTGGAGGCTTGTATTTTTGATTCAATTCTTTCAGTTTGAGAAATGCTGGTACTGTTCTTTCCTTTTGGTATTCTAACTCCAGGTCTTTTCACATTTCATTATAATACTTTACTTTGTCTTCTTGAGCTACACTTTGAAATCTTCTGTTCAGCTTTTTTACGTCATCGTTTCTTCCATTCGTGTCTTATTTATCTAGTGCTGCTATAAATGAAATACCTCAAGTGGATGGCTTTAACAAAAAAAACTTTATTCTCTTACAGTTTAGGAGACTAGAATTCCAAATTCAGGGTGGCAGCTCTAGGGGAAGGCTTTTTCTCTTTGTCCACTGGGGCGGGTGGGGAGAGTCCTTGTCATCAATCTTCCCCTCGTCTAGGAAATTCTCAGTGCTGGGACCCTAGGTCCAAATGACACACTCTGCCCCCCGCCCTTCTTTCTTGGTGGTAGGAGTTCCCTCTCCTGTCTGCTTGCTTCTCTCTTTTATATCTCAAAAGAGATTGATTGACTCAAGCTACAACCTAATCCTGTAAATTGTGTTCTGCCTCATTAATGTAACTGCCTCTAATCCTGCCTCATTAACATCACAGAGGTTAAGATTTACAACATACAGGTAATAACATCAGACCACAAAATGGAGGACAAACATGCAATACTGGGAATCATGGCCTACCCAAGTTGACACACATTTTTGGGGACACAATTCAATCCATAACATTTTGCTTTAACTACTCTACATTCAAGAGCAAGTTTCAGAGTCTCCTCTGACATCCATTTTGGTCTTTTTTTTTCTTCTTTCCTCTCTGTTTAATGACCTTTTGCTTTCTTCATATATTGGCAATGTCCTTGATTTCATCCCACAATTTGTCTGGTCTTTCGTCATTAGTGTTCAACACATCAAATCTGTTCTTGAGATGTTCTCCAAATTCAGGTAGGATATGCTCAAGGTCATACTTTGGCTCTCAAGGACTTCTTCTAATTTTCTTCAGCTTCAAGTTGAACTTGCATATGAGCAATTGATGGTCTATTCCACACTTGGCCCCTGGCCTTGTTTTGACTGATAATATTGAGCTTCTCCATCTTCTCTTTCCACAGATGTAGTCACTTTGACTCTTGTATATTCCATCTGGGGAGGTCCATGTATATAGTCGCCATTTATGTTGTTGAAAAATGGTATTTCCAGTGAATGGGTCTGCACTTAAGCTTCTCATAATATCTTAACTGGAAGCTTGGAGTTTTAGTGGTGATTTATTTAACCAAGTAGATTTGCGTGTTTGTGTGTGTGTTTTGATTTTACCTAGATGATGGCCAAAGTTGTGTTATATGGTATGTTTTTAAAGTTGTGCAGTTGACTTTAAATGTGATGGTCTTCGGTGCATAGCTGTAAGTCTTGGTATTTTAGTTTTAAGTGCAAGCTACATGGGGTTTTGATCTTGGCAGAACAGTAAAGCTCAGGGTGTTTTTTTTCTCAGGCACATGACTATATGGGCAAAATTAGTTATCATGGCCTTGACAGATGTTGGCTCCTTGGACTCCAGAATGCAGACTGCTGTAGCTTGACTATAAACTGCAGTCTGGCTTGGCAGTGCAGATGGGGCAGAAAAATGGATCAGGTCCTTTTGAACACTGATAGAAAAATATTTGCTGTGTATTGTATGCTTTTCAGTCAGGATTCCAGATCAAGACTTTAAATTGCAAAGACTACTGAGTACCACCTAAACTCCACTAGTGATTTCAAGCTTTAAAGTATTAGTGCCACACCTAAACAGATATTGCTACCTTGGCTGCCTGATTTCCATCCTTTTGTTATTGTTGTCTTGAACTGTTTTCTTGGTAAAGTAGGAGCTAATGTCTTTTATTATTATTATTGTACTTTAGATGAAGGGTTACAGAACAAATAGTTTCTTATTAAACAGTTAGTACATCCTTGTCTTGTTCCTGTTCTCAAGGGGAATATTTTCATCCTCTCTCCATTAAAAGTAACGTTAGCTGTTGATTTTGCATAGATGTCCTTTATTATGTTGAGAAATTTGCCTTCTATACCTATTTTATTGAGAGTTTTTATCAGGAATGGATGTCGGACTTTGTCAAATGTCTTTTTTTGCATCAATTGAGGTGATCATGTGATTCTTTTCTTTACCTTATCTATGTGGTGGATTACGATGATTGATTTTCTAATGTTGAACCATCCTTGCATACTTGATATGAATCCTACTTGGTCGTGGTGTATTATTTTTTTGATGTGATACTCAATTCTGTTGGCTAGAATTTTGTTCAGAATTTTTGTATCTATATTCATGAGAGATATTGGTCTGTAATTTTCTTTTTTTGTGATGTCTTTGCCTGGTTTTGGTATCAGC